>NC_135998.1:1416476-1428976 GCF_048128805.1 Centroberyx gerrardi
CATGTTCCCCTGGCATGCCGCAATATTCCCCATTCAACATAATGGAGAATTTTATTTGTCTACAATTATGAACATCCGGCACCGTCGGATCCGTCTCGAGAAGTCGAGAACAACGGTGCCTAAATTTTCCGTGCACGACGAGCCCACGCGGAGATATAGAGGAAAATGCTTCGGTAAGTTTCATGCGACTGATGTGTCGCGCGCAAAGCCTGAAACACATAAAAATTCATAAAAAATCCAAAAATGCATCCAACGACGAACGGACAGCTTTCAAGCACTCAGGGGAGGGCCGGGCACGGGGTGGCATCTCACTTTCGCCCGTCCAACGCCGTTTTGGCAGTTTTTCTGTCAGTGAGGGCCCATTGAGACAATATTGGATCTGTTGTACACTTTTGAGACAAGGCCGCACGCACACCCCGCCGCACGTCTGAGTCGACAAGGGCCTGAGGCCTTATTCTAAACCTCGCTCAACGTCGCCGCCCTCGCGGTTTCCGAGATGGCAAAAAAAATTATGCGACATATACGACGCATAATTCGGAAAATTCGAAATTCGAAAAGTTATGTACAGTGGTGAAAAAAAATTTCTGGGGTCAAGCCTTCGAGCAAAGCTGTTGAATTTAAGCATATTACTAAGCGGAGGAAAAGAAACCGTTGAGAGGTAAACGGGTGGGGTCCGCGCAGTCTGCCCGGAGGATTCAACTCGGCGGGTTAGGGACGGTCGCTCGGTGCGGGAGGATCCCCTCGCGGGACCTCTCCCCGGCGCTGGCTGGCCCCCGCCGGGCGCATTTCCTCTGCGGCGGTGCGCCGTGACCGGCTCTGGGTCGGCTTGGAAAGGCCTGAGGCGAAGGTGGCTCGCGGCTCCGGCCGTGAGCTTTACAGCCCCCCTTGCCCAGACCTCGCCGCTTTCCGGGGCTGTGGACTGAGTGCTCGCTGCGCCTTCTCTCCCCACCAGGGGAGGGACGGGGCCCCCTGCTCCTGGCGTGATTGTCGACCGGGGCGGACTGTCCTCAGTGCGCTCCAACCGCGTCGCCCGGGCGGGGATCGGCCCACGTACAACAGGCATCAGGGGTCGGCAACCCACCCGACCCGTCTTGAAACACGGACCAAGGAGTCTAACGCACGCGCGAGTCAGAGGGTCCAACAAACCCCGTGGCGCAATGAAAGTGAGGGCCGGCGCGCGCCGGCTGAGGTGGGATCCCAGCCCCGTGGGGTCGGGGGCACCACCGGCCCGTCTCGCCCGCACCGTCGGGGAGGTGGAGCGTGAGCGCATGCGATAGGTCCCGAAAGATGGTGAACTATGCCTGGGCAGGGCGAAGCCAGAGGAAACTCTGGTGGAGGCCCGTAGCAGTCCTGACGTGCAAATCGGTCGTCCGACCTGGGTATAGGGGCGAAAGACTAATCGAACCATCTAGTAGCTGGTTCCCTCCGAAGTTTCCCTCAGGATAGCTGGCGCTCAGAGTCTCACAGTTTTATCTGGTAAAGCGAATGATTAGAGGTCTTGGGGCCGAAACGATCTCAACCTATTCTCAAACTTTAAATGGGTAAGAAGCCCGGCTCGCTGGCTTGGAGCCGGGCGTGGAATGCGAGCCGCCTAGTGGGCCACTTTTGGTAAGCAGAACTGGCGCTGCGGGATGAACCGAACGCCGGGTTAAGGCGCCCGATGCCGACGCTCATCAGACCCCAGAAAAGGTGCTGGTCGATATAGACAGCAGGACGGTGGCCATGGAAGTCGGAATCCGCTAAGGAGTGTGTAACAACTCACCTGCCGAATCAACTAGCCCTGAAAATGGTTGGCGCTGGAGCGTCAGGCCCATACCCATACGAGTAGGAGGGCCGCCGCGGTGAGCACGGAAGCCTAGGGCGTGGGCCCGGGTGGGGGGAGCAGTCGCCCCGTCGCCCTCCTCTCTCCGCCGCCGGAAGCGCAGCATGCGGCCCGCCTCACGGGGCTCTCGTCCGCGGCGCCTCGTGCGTCGCGCGGCGGGGGTTTTCGTGGGGCGGTGTCCTGGTTCTCCACGGAGTACCAGGAGCAGATAGAAAAAAAAAAAAAAAAGTTAAAGTCCAACCACCACCAGGGGCTCTGGGTGAAAGCCCTGCCCAGGAAGGGGCGCACAGCCTCGGGCAGAGCTGCCACAGCGCTCTCCTACCTCCCTGGAGCTCCAGGGAGTACCATGAGCAGAAAGAAATATTTTGTTTAAAAATTGACAAAGTGCTGTTACACTTAGGCTGTGGGGAGGAAACAGGCGGAGTACCAGGAGCACAGAGAAAAATGACAGTGCTGTGAAATAGTGTTGGAGTACCAGGTCCACAAAGTTTAAGTTGGAGTACCAGGGGCACGAAAGTTTAAGTTGGAATACCAGGGGCACGAAAGTTTAAGTTGGTGTACCAGGGGCACCAAAGTTTAAGTTGGAATACCAGGGGCACGAAAGTTTAAGTTGGTGTACCAGGGGCACGAAAGTTTGGGCGGATGGTAGTCTGCTTGTATCCGGGGAGGGGTGCTTAAGAGTCGGCCTACAGGTTCGGCTGGTGCTGAGGTTTCTGGAGGGTGGGTAACTCCTGGAGGTTGTTCACCCATGATGGAGGCAGGCAGGCGGGTAGGGAGGACGGGGATGGAGTTGCTGGAGATAGAGGGCCGGCCAGAGATAGAGGGCCGCTCCCCGGTGTGTGGGGCCGAAGCAGGGGCTCTAAATTGGGGTAAAGGTGTGTGTGGCCGAAGCAGGGGCTCGAAATTGGGTTAAAAGTGAGGTGGAGGGCCGCCCGGAGATAGGGGGCCGCTCCCAGGTGTGTGTGGCCGAAGCAGGGGCTCGAAATTGGGGTAAAAGTGAGGTGGAGAGCCGCCCGGAGATAGGGGGCCGCTCCCAGGTGTGTGGGCCCGAAGCAGGGGTTCTAAATTGGGGTAAAAGTGAGCTGGAGGGCCGGCCGGAGATGGGGGCCGAAGCAGGGGCTCAAAATTGGGGTAGAAGTGAGGTGGAGAGCCGGCCGGAGATAGGGGGCCGATTCCCGGTGTCTGGGGCCAAAAAAGGCACTCGAAATTGGGGTAGAGTTGAGCTGGAGGGCAGGCTGGAGCCTGGCCGAATTATCACCTTTCACAGCCTAAGTCCCCAAGACCAGAGAGGGGAAAGAGCGCACTGCCAGGTTTTCCCCTCTCTGGTGTTTGGGCGAGTGTCACGGTAATGGATGGTTTTGCAAACAGGTCTCTGCCCGATTTCAGAAACCCAGTTTTTGAAAACATGTACCTCCAGACCTACTCTTAGAAAATGTAGCTGGAAAAGAGCTGTGGTTTCGGGGGAACACGTTTGACCAAAGCACGGCTCTCGCTCCGGGAGGAGAGGCCGAGGTCAGATGGATGTTCCCCGGACGGAGGGCTTCCCCGTCTGCCTCATTTTCGCCCATTTCCCGGTGGTTGGTCATGGAGCTTTTTTTATTTTTTTTTTGGTTTTTGGAACCGGGGCTTGGATAGGGTGTATCAAGGCGGCCAGTGGTGGCGTGTTGGCCGGGGGAAACGCACCGAAAGGTCCGTGGGCACCCAGGGCAGCGGGGCTTTGAGTTTTCAACTGCCAGAGACTAAGTCCCCAGGACCAGAGATGGGGAATAGCGGGGGCAGTGGCCCCGCTCCTCGGCCTCTCTGGTGTTTGGGTTTCCACAACTGCCAGAGACTATGTCCCCAGGACCAGAGAGGGGGCTCCTCGGCCTCTCTGCTCTGGTGTTTGGGTTATGTCCCCAGGACCAGAGAGGGGGAAAAGCGGGGGCAGTGGCCCCGCTCCTCGGCCTCTCTGGTGTTTGGGTTTTGTCCCCAGGACCAGAGAGGGGGAATAGCGGGGGCAGTGGCCCCGCTTCTCGGCCTCTCTGGTCTTTGGGTTTCCACAACTGCCAGAGACTATGTCCCCAGGACCAGAGAGGGGGAATAGCGGGGGCAGTGGCCCCGCTTCTCGGCCTCTCTGGTCTTTGGGTTTCCACAACTTCCAGAGAGTATGTCCCCAGTACCAGAGAGGGGGAATAGCGGGGGCAGTGGCCCCGCTTCTCGGCCTCTCTGGTGTTTGGGTTTCCACAACTGCCAGAGACTATGTCCCCGGTACCAGAGAGGGGGAAGAGCGGGTGCAGTGGCCCCGCTTCTCGGCCTCTCTGGTGTTTGGGTTTCAAGCTGCCACAGACTATGTCCCCAGTACCAGAGAGGGGGAAGAGCGGGGGCAGTGGCCCCGCTTCTCGGCCTCTCTGGTGTTTGGGTTTTCAGCTGCCAGAGACTAAGTCCCCAGGACCAGAGAGGGGGTAATAGCGGGGGCAGTGGCCCCGCTTCTCGGTGATGTAAACTAAGCTTTAGCTTAGTGGTAGAATAGTTCTTGTTTATTCATTACAGATTATAAACTTTAGCACATATACCATTTGGTATTGCTATACAAACTCTAGTATCACTGTTTTTCCTCGCATAGAGGCTTCAAGAAGTATACCAGAAATGCCACAAACCTGTTTGTTAGTCCTTTAATTTCCACCCTTATTTTCTTTATCAGATTTGAAGGGTCTGGTCAGTATGTTGTTTTTGAATTAAATTCTTCATTTTCAACCCAATATTTGGTTTCCTGTGGAATGACTGTTTTGTTTACCATCTTTGGATGTTTTAAGAATCAAAATTAAAGCTAGATCAATAGAATGTAGTTTGCTGTCAGGTCACACAGGGATCTACCCTGTCTGGAAAGTCTGGTGATTTTAATATAAGCTGATAGTGGCTGGATAATATGTCTATGACCACTATGCTCTAGCTGAAGATTAATCTTCACAACAATAAATACTATAATGGGTGAAATGATATTTGGTGTAAAAAGACATATATGGTCACTTGAATATCAGGACTGAACAATATTTAATTTCAATATATTTAAACTATTAACGTATATAGCACAATCACAATTTCAACATCATCCCATTACAGCAACTGACCACAGGGTGTCAGTCAAGTTTCCTTTTGTAAAATTCTTTCGACTTTTTTCGTGCCAGCTATAATGAATCGCACAGTGCAACACAACAACAATGGGGAAGGAGAGGGGGTGGTGACTGGGTACAAGACCACTGCTTTCCCAGTCTATTTGTGGAATGTGCAGGTCCTGTAAGATAAAATAATTCAAAAGAAAATAAATACATCAAATAAAAAGTCATAGGTCCAACTAACGTTTGCATCAAAGACATGCCAGCCTCATCACACTCTTGGGAATGATACTGCTGCCCCAAGTACCACAGCTGATTGGGAGAGAGGTTCCCCTCTGTTGAAAGGGGATGGCCATCCCAGCCATCTCTGAATATGTTGAGGTGGACTTGAATAAGTGGAATAAAGGCATAGTGGCAGCAAAAGATGTGCAGGCCATTGAACAAATCGAGATGGCCCTCCTCTTCAAGCTAGTGTAGGACATCATAGAAGCGGCTGGTGACTGCTGTGAACACATCACGCCACAATCGCTCAATTCTGTTTTAAGCAAATGTGGTGTGTCAGTAAATCTTTATTTATATAGCACCTTTCAAAACTGTAGTTACAAAGTGCTTCACTAAAGGAGAAATAGAAAAGCACAAACATAGCACAAGCATAAACACATGCATGTACATGAAAACGCACAAATACACAGGAGCAAACAAATACTGTTATATAGCAGTAGGAACAGTAGAAACACAGATCAGTCAACATTCAATAAATGCCGCAGTAAAAAGACGAGTTTTAAAACGTTATTTAAACATTCAACTCAGCAGATTTTATGGAAATGGGGAGCTTGTTCCAGAATTTAGAGGCCACGGCAGAAAATGCACAGTCACCTCTGGATTTCAGTTTGGTTCTTGGGTGGTAAGAAGCCCTTGATTGGAAGATCTATGAGGTCTCTCTGGTGTTAGATAGATCTGTAGTTCACTGATATAACTAGGAGCCAGATCATGCAGATCCTTCTAAGTAATTAAAAGAATCTTAAAATCAATTCGATATTTAATGTGTGCAGAGGGGCTAATACTGATGTGAGAGCAACGTGCTATCTTGGTGAAATGAATGAGACTTCCTATAAATCTGTTTTATGTGGTTATATCTTTTTAAATATCAAAAAACATTAAATTAAGAAAAATAAGAGAATTTTAAGACAATGTAGGAACTTTTTGGCCATTGGATTTGAAAAGGGCTATATTCACATACATTACAAAAGATTTAGAGTTATAGATGGAAATCACGTTTTATGAAACTTTCAACAGATTACAAGTGAAAATATTGGTCTATTTTAGTTTTAGTATCAAGAGACTTGTCAATCAATTTGGGAATAATAACATGTCAACAAATCATAAATTTTGAATTTAGGCGATGGAGCTACCTTTGTGTAGCACACGGCTCCTAATACTACTGGTAGTAGAGGTAATGCAGTAAATCAATAATTCGTTAGTAAAGCTTACAATTATACTGGACCAGAATCAGAGGATACCAGATTCGAACAGGAGGCAGAAAAGGCTATTTGCAACATTCAATGACCACACAAGACAAAGAGCTATGAACTGGTACCTTGTATTGTTTGAAAATAAACAAAATAAAATAAATGACCATGGGTTCAGTATACAGTTAAATTCCACAAAGATACCTCAGTTTCAACTCAGCAACAAATTATTTCTTTTGTCACTCTTTCTTTGGTTTTGAACCACTGAGTTCTTTTCAACTACTTTTCTGTCTGACTGGGTACACCCTAATATAGGTAATTCCGAACCTCAATTCTCAATATTTGGATCCAACATTAGGTAGGTAACAATATTAAAACAATACCCGGTTCAATATTATCACTTTACAATTCACTTCAACCTTACAATAGTTCACTATTCACTGTATCAGCAATAACAAAATCACTGTAACCAAGGCACAATAATACACCATATCAATAGTATAAATACTCAGTCCATTCACTTAAACTTGTGATGGTTACTACTCAGTCCTTCCGCAGGCACAGGGAATGTGTTTGAAGAAGAATGAAGAAGGTAAGTGTCTTTTCCAAGTCAAGTCAAAAAAACAGGGGAAAGTCAGAGTCTGGGATTTGGGGTTGTGCAAGCGGGGCTGGGGGTTGAGTGTAAGAGTGGTGCTGGCCTTGTGCAGTTTATGATGTTTACCCTACCGCCGTGGCAGGAGAGGGGTAAGGTCGGCAGTTCTTGGCTCTGGCTCTTCAATTCAGGGACCTTCAATCCAGGGATCTAGAGGTCTCGTCTGGGTTGGCTCGCCATCAACTTCAAATCAACTCAAAAAACCTGACCTGCAGTCATTGACATGGCCAGAATTGTTCATTAATCAATTGCCTTTCAAATGCCTTTCTGATTTGTCAGGAATTGTTAATTCCTTTAACTTCAACAACATATGTACATATAATGTAAATTGTACAATCAACATATTTTAAATAACCTTTAAAGTAAATGAATTCCTGAATAAAGTGAAACTTAATTTCTATTTTAACTTAACATTGTATACATTTTTAAAATTAAAGCAAAACAATGTTACATGAATTACAAACTATACAGTGTAAACTTGACGCAATATTGTTATGTCTTCTATTCTTTTTAAATCAGATTCACTATACCAATGAAATAAAATACCTGACAAAATGACTTATGTTGCTTCAGTATTAAACAGTTCAGTAGCTTTACCAGCCAGAGAAAACATTGAGCAATTAAACACTCCATATGTCACGTTTTTATATTCTTTTCAGTTGAGTTGTCAAACAGCTTTACTTTAGTTGAGCTCTACAACAGTCGGCTAATTGCACTGTTCATCACTTACTGCTAATTTTGTTAGCTCTAGGCCTATTCACTTGGACTCGCTAGCCTAGCCTAGCACCTCGTGGCGCAGCATTTATTTATTTATTTTACCGCGACTCACCAATTCCGGAGTTCCTCTGTGTCACTCGGCAGTTTTCAGTGAGCAGGGCCTGTCACACACATACACCTACAAGCTACAACAAAGTACAGGCTGTTACCGTTCTGATTTGACAACATTATATTGTGTTTTTACTGTTTTATCTAAGTTACATCTTTACTGTTCAGCAGCAGGTCCTCTCCCTACAGTGTCACCCAGCGTCTGACTAGCGTAAGCTGTCTAGCCTGCCTACGGTGCTGTGGACCTGCGTTCTGATTGGCTAAGGCACTTCCATGCTGTTAACTCTTTGTGACCTGGGTTACATTTGTATTTATGTTGAGATCGCAGATTGTGCCTTTAAAAAAAATGTACAATATTTTAAAAGTGAGTTCATAATTACCTCTGATTGTGAACGCTTTTGCCTGCAATGAAGCTACTCGTCCCTGTTCCCCAGACAGAGAACATAAGGCGAGCCACATCAACATTCTCCACTCCATGATCGCCCCGGACCCTGATAAAATACAAGTCAGTCAGTGGACAGTACACAGTGGTTACATGAGGCCCTCTATATTATAAAATTACGTTATGTCTCATCTGAACAGATAAAGGCCTTATGTTGGATAGTTTCTGGAACTTTAAAAGTGACAGACATCACATGCAAATGGCAAGTTTTTACCTCAGTGGCAAACCAAAATTCTGTACTGCTTCATTGAAGAAAGCCAGGGTTGTTGATGCCAGATTGTTGTTTGAAACACGTAGATACATGATCTAGATGTGAGAACACAAAACAGGGAAGGGAGGGTACTTAACATGGTCTCACTAAGATTTCATTTAAAATCATGCCATTCTACATATTACCAAGTGTATGTACAGGGGTCCTACACGTTTTCCCAATTCTAAATGCTCAATTTTCTGAATTGTTTTGGTTGGTGTCCAATATTCATATTATGATGTATGGCTATAGGACTGTCAACTAGGCCAAAGACATTCTAAATATCAATACAACAATATGGCAAATGACAGTGGACAGACAACTATATAAAATGTGCACAAAATATATGTCTCTTAGGAATGGACATCAATATTGTTCCCGACTCTAAGTGCACATCCTAATCCTTTTCATGACCCGATATTGTCATTCATTTTCCATGCTTTTCCAGACCAGGGTAAAAACCTTGTATTCAAACATTTATCTGTTTCATGTCATTAATTAATGTAATAGAAAATCATTTCTTATCTTATGTTCAGTACCTTTCTGGAAAAGCCATCTATGCCTCCAAAAATCACAATGTTGTACCTTGGTTGTTGAAAAATGAGAAAAGTTGTTTTTAGTTACACACACACACACACACACACACACACACACACACTGTGTCTCTTTAATTTACTAACCGTATCAGTTTGTGATTTGTATCGATGTGCATCAGCGACTTGGGGCTCGGGACAGAGTATGTTCTTCTGACCACACAGCGTAGCTGTGACGTTCTGGAGACGATGCTGGCGGTGTCTACTCAGTGCATCGAGGACCGAACCCTCTCCTACTGCACTCTATGTCCCTGCACCCTCAGCAGACCCATCATCATTCTATACCCTGCATTTGGGCAGCTGGTATGGATCACTGACACTAGGGAGTCCAGTTCCTCATCAGTCAAGCTGCTGTAGTTTTCCCTCACAGTTAATTAATACCCATTCTGCCATGCGCCTGTGTACTGTAAACCTAGACACCCCTAACAGCTGGGCAATACATGTCACAGGTAATCCCAAGGCAAGAAGGTGTGACGTATAGTCCTCAGAAATTATCGTCCTTGGACGACCAATCCTCTCCCTCTCATGGGCAACAATAATTTGTGTTTCCTTTTTATTTCGGCTGCAGGCCATCTGGTGTACCTGAGTAAGTGCATCAACTATATCCTGGGGAATCTCTATCTGGCTTGAGACAGCACTAAGAATAACCAACTCTTGAGAACATACAAATTCTAAGTAATCAAGATCAAGAGGAGCACGATTAAGCCAACTTGATAGTATGGAGCCTTTCAAGTAAATGGCTGAGCAGCAATTCCTGAAAAATAAATATCCAGGAGTTATTAATATTCTGTCCGGATGCAAGAATACAAATTTTTCACATACCACACAAAACTTTATGTACAGTACTGACTACGTCATCAGACATGAGATATCAGGGTGTCTGCAGGTGTCAGAGAGTTAAATTTAAGACAATTTTTAAGGGTGCTCCGATCGATCAGCCACCGATTGTTATCGGCCGATATTCGTTCTAAATAGTTTGATCGGTGGTCTCTATAAAGGCCGATCAGAAGAGCTGATCAAATGACGCAAAACACGCGAGACAATTTCTCTACGCGCCGCTAAAATGGCTTCACCGGTCTAGCAGTTCTACCAGGTGTCTGAAAAAGACAAAAATTTGCAAAAATGTTAGGGAGAGACGAGTTGGGAAGAGATCCAAACAGAAGTAGTCTCTTTGTGCGGTCTGTCTCTCGCACTCTCTCTCTGTCTCTCGCACTCTCTCTCTCTCTCTGTGTGTGTGTGTGTCGTGCTCTCTCTCACTCTCTGTCTCGCTCACTCTCTCTCTCTCACTCTGTCTCGCTCGCTCACTCTCTCTCTCTCCAGACCCGTCTGTTCCTGTTCGCCTTCCATTGCACCCGCGGGCTTGAGGGATATTTTTTTTTCCATGCCAAGAAGACGACCGGCTGAATTCCCAAAAAGAAGAACTAAGGGTTATTAACGTTATTCGGAATACAGCTGGGTTTCCGAGACTAGCAGATTAGCTGTGTATAGGCTACTGTAGGTGCTAGTCAGTATCCACTGAGTGGACTGAAAACGTTAATATTTACTTTTTAACTCTGACCCTGAATGTTTGCTCCCTCAATCCAGATTAATATTGAAAAATATTTTGTTATGTTGCAGTTTTTATAGTCTCTAAAGTTGGAGTAAATTGATAAAGGCCCTGTGTTTTCCATCTATTGGAATTGATTTTTGTTGCCTCAGTAGGCCTATATATAATTTATTGTTCTAACTTGGTGTGTTGTGCACATTTAGCTTTTATTCTAATTTTTATTTTATAAAATGTTATTTATTTTATTCCACAGGAAAGCTATATTTCTTAAGCTCTAAGCTGCTCCCAATAACCAAGTGTAGGCTATTATGGTTTAAGTTTTGTCTCTAAGAGAGAGAGTGGAATATGTTGCACGTTGCCTGCCAATAAACTGTTGTCAATTCATGATACTTTCTCATCTTTCTTAATTTTAATAATATACAATGTTGTTAAGAATAGTTAAATAAATAAATAATGCTACACAATGAATAGAAGGCTTCAAATAGACCCCGTGATCGGTGATTGGTATCGGCGGATACTGCTTCCAGCGATCGGTGATCGGTGATCGGCCCCAAAAATCCTGATCGGAGCACCTTTAACAATTTTAGACCAAATATAAAGACATTAAGCCCAATTTTTAGAGATATCATGCAGGAAGGTATGAATTGACATAAGTTACCACGGAAGAAAGGAAGAAACTTACCCTGGCTTCAGTGGCTTGGTGTGCCACAGTGGATCGAAAAAGCAGTCGTCACGTCAGTGTAAAGGGTTAAAATGTAATTATAGCTCATAGTATATAAAGGGTTAAAAAGACAAAGATAAAACAGTTCATGGAGTATAAAGTTAAAAATCTGATATGCATTATTAAAATGTGAATTTAAAAAGATTAATATTTATAAGGAGATAAATAGACTTTGAAAATGTAGGGATATGTTAAATAGATTATTTAAAAACAATAGATAAAAAAAATAGACACCCCTTAATTTTTTTGGTTTTAGGCTAAGGAAATATAATTTCATTGTACATTCTGTCATCTATCTCGAGCGTTAGGTCACTATGGGGCGCTTGGGAGGTAAACAAAACCATTGAGACACACCACCACAGAATAAATCACCACAAGCTCCTGATGTGTGTCACTTGTTTCCTAACTACAGGTGGGTTAATATTCCTCCAAAATGTAAAAGCACAACCTAGTTTGAAAGCTAAGCATGTTGTTTAGGTCATGAGTGTATCAATTTCGGTCAGAGTAATAGTAGTAGAATTTGTTTTGTGCATATGTGTAATCGAGAACATTAAGCTACATGCTAATGTGCTAAGCTAGCGAACCTATTGAGTTTATGATAGAGTGAGTTTACAGTCAACACAATTCGGTTGCTCAAAAGCCATTCACATGAGTTGTGATTTCTGATGTGTAATGAGGGAATTGTTAAGGGTTTATAGAGTCATTCTAAGGCTTTATGGATAGTGTATTTATGGCACAATGTAGAGCGTGGAAACATGATGGTGAAAACATGGCGCCTTTACCATGTCTAAAAATAAGCGTATTGAGAACATTTCATAACATTTTCACTCTGTTACTGAAAAGGAGCATCCCGTAATGTTTTTGTGTGTTTTCTATTGATGGATGCATTAAGCTAAGTTGAACTTGTTGAGTGTAAAGGAAATTGAAAGAAGAACTAACAGGATTATTGCACTTTCTGTATTCTTGTTTTAGTGTATTATGTTATATTGAATGTAAAGTTGAACTAAACCAAAGAAAGTGGTTGAGGAATATTGATAGTGTTACAACTAAAATGAAAGGACTAAATATATACTTTCAAGGACTGAATT
>NC_135998.1:1433976-1438976 GCF_048128805.1 Centroberyx gerrardi
CAAGGTCTAATAGTCTCTCTTGCCGCAGTTCTCGTGCAATCATCAACTGATGTGCACAGACCAAGAATTCGATTGGCTTGCACCTTGGGTATGTGTTTAGATAACTTGCTTATACCCAAACCACCATTTCGCCATCTGGAATAGATCAGCCCATCAGAGACAGATTGACTGAGGTGAAGCCATTTCTTTATAGCAACCCTTATTTTTCTATCGCATACTGCAAGTTTGGTCTGACAGACCATGCCGTTGTCTGCCAAGTAGACCACCCTGGGCAAAGCATATGTACGCAGCAGCTCAAGTCTCTGACTAGGCTTGAGTGGAGCTTTTGAAAGTCTATTCAGCATTTTCTCAACCAACAACAAGATGTTGGGTTTGACAATACCATGCCATGGATTGATATCCACCCCTAGGTATTTCTCTGTTTCGGTCGGTCCAATCATATGGAGGTCGGAGCCGTGGATATCCCAAGAGGGGCAATCGTTCACCTTGAAACTTTTTCTTTCTTTATCAATGAAAAAGCTGTGACACTTTTTAACATTTAATGTGAGTCCAGTCAAGTCACAAAAAGTGTCCAATATCTGCAAGTTACCCTTCATGCCCTCCCATGAGTCACTGAGTAGTACTATGTCGTCTGCGAAGGCCAGCGAGGTGATCTTAGTTCCCTTAAGATCAAATCCAACGCCCACTTCATCAAGCTTGCATAACAGTGGGTCGATGGACAAGTTAAACAGGAGTGGGGAGAGAGGATCTCCTTGTTTAACTCCAACTTTAAGCTCAATTTCCTTGGAGAATTTCCTTGAGGTGCCGATGGTCGTAGAGCAACCTGCATAGGAGTCGGAGATCAAGTCAGTAATCATGTTGTCAACACCTCTTTGCTGTAGGACCTCAGCTATGTGCCTGTGGGAAACGGAATCAAAAGCCTTTGCAAAGTCAATAAAGACAACCGCCAATGGTCTCAGCTCCCTTTTGCTGATACCAATGATACCTTCCAGGAGCATCAGATTCTCTGCACATCCGGGTGTCGCAATAAATCCCCTTTGCCTCGGGTGGATCTGGCAGGCCTCCGTCAGTCTGTTGTTAATCACCCCTGAAAACAATCTCAGAATCACTGGCCCTATAGTAATAGGACGCCATTGGGAAATCTCTTTCAACAGTTCTGGATCTGAGGTTTTGGGAATCAGGGTAGTTCTGTTCCTCTTTAGTATCGGGGGCACCTTCCCCGATAACATGATGGCTGTGAACAGGTTTGCTAGTATCGTACCTTTGGGGTCCCACAGCATCAGTTTGTTGCGCGAGATCTTATCAAGACCTGTGGCAGATTGCGCTTTCATCTTTGACAACACCTGAGTTACTTCTCTTGGGGCAATTGGAGAGTCAAATGCGGAGTTGACAGCCCCATGTTTCGATTTGAATTGACCAAGGCCCTTGTACCGATCCGGGGCTTCCCATTTGCTTTTAAAAGCAGAGTATACCTCGTCTAGAGGGATCGGACACTCTTCCCTCTTTTTGCCGTCCAGAATCAACTTGGCCAGGCTCCCCCTGTCAGAGCTATACAGCCTTTGGAACGTTCTGTATTTGGCGATTTTGGACATCTTGGCAACCTTTTTCCTTCTGCGGATCTTGATTGACCTGACCCCTTTCTTTTCAGGTGGACTCAAGAATCGAATCAATCTTTTCAAAAAAGAGTTGATAGTTTTGCTCTCTGTGGTAATTGGAGAGATTCCTGGAGGACAAGTTCCATATCCTAGGCGCTTTTCTGCAATCTCACGAATAAGCTTCCTAGCCTCGTTCCGGGGGTAGGTAGGAGCAAGAGGAATCCGTAGTGACTGGCAGTCGGTATTCCAGTCGGGAGCGGGGGTCACCGCAGCTGTGACTCTATTGGCCATCTTCCGCAGCTTCTTACATTTCTTTTTAATTTGCACAGGCTGGTGGTTAGGGAACATCTTTTGGGCAATATCATAGAAGCCCCTAACGCCACCTTTGGACTTCATCAATTCTTGGAGACGTTGAACTTCTACCAACGTCCAATTGCCTGTGCTATCAACACTCTTTTCACTGTCACTCTTGACCCCCGCTCTTGTAGCAAAAAGCTGGAAGTGTTTCTTCCTCATATGGATCGTGAGACCGCCCCTTGCAGAAAAGGCTCTGGTGCAGTATTTGCATTTATGTGTTCCCAACTTTTTCTGAGACCGAGCCTGTCCGAGACAACATTTCGGGACATGACAGGACATAGCCCGGAGGCTAGAACCCATCTTCCTGCATTCTGCACAGAAGTATAGCGGAGCCTTCACCTTGTGTTTATCAAGGAGGTGTCTTGAGGCTTCTTTTGCTGATGCCATTGAGGTATCGCATACCTTGCAATGGTAACCCATGGAAGGAAGCCGTAAACAGGCCTTCACTGATCTGTCAAATTCAAGTGAGGCAACCCTACCCTGGGCGGAGGCGGGTTTGGGAAGTAAGCTCTTGTCATAACACATAAACAGTATGTCACTGTCTTTGCGATTAGGACGAAAGAGAGTTCTGCGAAGCCAACTGTACTTGCATCTCCTGGCAAGTGGGGTGGAACCTTTGTGGTCTTCAGCAGTCTCTATATCATCTCCAAACCTAGATGTCACCAGTTTCATCCATCTCTGGGTGCTCCGAAGAGTCTTAGCTGTGCCAGTAACTGGGGTCACATCCGAAGCACAAACAGTTGAAGGGTCGCTGTTCGAGGCCCTGGACAAAATTCTCCTTCGTATTTGGATGGAAGACTGGCGCTCATTCTGAGGCGTCGACAAGCAAGTAGGGGCTCCAAGGGACATGGTTGCAAAGCAGTGGGTCTTCCACCCTAACCCGCAGAAAACGTTTCCAAACACTTTTTGGCAATAGAATTGCCACAGTCTTCCAAGTTCCTTGACATGATGATCCCAGCCTGATCATCTAAATTGCTCCCTCCGGGTGCAAAATTTATCGCACGTAGAGCGATCAAAGGAACCATAACTGATTTAATGAGCCATTCGCAGTTTCACTGTACCGGCCGTGTGTACTTAGACTTGCATGGCTTAATCTTTGAGACAAGCATATGCTACTGGCAGGATCAACCAGGTAGCCTCTTCCCCTGTTGGCCGCCGGGACGGAGAGCCGCTCTCTGAAAGCCCGCACGGACCACGCGTCTGGGCCCCGCCGTGGAACCCGGCAGCCATCGGGAATGGCTACCGGGGGCGGCGGAGCGAGGCTGAGTGATGGGGGTGGGGGGGTGGGGGGGTCCGACGCGTCGCTCGGGCTTTACCCCGAGAAACGGCCGTGGTGAGCCCGGGGGCGGGCTCGGTAGAGGGTAAGAGAAACAACGTGTTTGCCGGGAAAGCCCGCCGCAGCAGCTATGTTCCAGCACCGGGGAGGGTGAGGGACAACGCGACGGGTTCCGTGGTAGGACGACTGGGGCAGACGGGGCGTCTCGGTCTCGCTACTGGCAGGTCGGCGACGGAGGAACGCGGAGGACGCCCTCCAGGCATGCCCTCCGCGCCATAGAGGCGAACCCGCAAGCCGGAGGAACCGTCCGCCCGAACACCGGCTCGAGGCCGGCCGGCGGGGGCCCTCCGATGGCGGGTCACGTTTTCCAATCGGTCAGTGGAACAGCGGTGCGTTGGACTTTGAGAAAAAAAAAAAAAAAAAATCTGAAAACCCAGACAACCAGGCCCGGAGGCCGAGGACACCTCTCAACGCTACTCCTCTCTGGAGATACATGTTTTCAAAAACTGGGTTTCTGAAATCGGGCAGAGACCTGTTTGCAAAACCACCCCTTACCGTGTCACTCGGCCAAACACCAGAGAGGCTGAGAAGCGGGGCCACTGCCCGCGTGGTTCCCCCTCTCTGGTCTTGGGGACTTAGCCTGTTTGCAAAACCACCCCTTACCGTGTCACTCGCCCAAACACCAGAGAGGCCGAGAAGCGGGGCCACTGCCCCCGCTGTTCCCCCTCTCTGGTCCTGGGGACTTAACCCAAACACCAGAGAGGCCGAGGAGCGGGGCCCAACTCTACCCGAATTTCAACCCCTTTTTCGGACCCAGAGACCCGGGGACGGGCCCCTATCTCCGGGAGGCTCTCCACTTCACTTTAAACCCAATTTAGAGCACCTGCTTCGGCCACACACACCGGGGAGCGGCCCCCTATCTCCGGGCGGCTCTCCACTTCACTTTTAACCCAAGTTAGAGCACCTGCTTCGGCCACACACACCGGGGAGCGGCCCTCTATCTCCGGGCGGCTCTCCACTTCACTTTTAACCCAATTTAGAGCACCTGCTTCGGCCACACACACCGGGGAGCGGCCCTCTATCTCCGGGCGGCTCTCCACTTCACTTTTAACCCAATTTAGAGCACCTGCTTCGGCCACACACACCGGGGAGCGGCCCTCTATCTCCGGGCGGCTCTCCACTTCACTTTTAACCCAATTTAGAGCACCTGCTTCGGCCACACACACCGGGGCGCGGCCCTCTATATCCGGGCGGCTCTCCACTTCACTTTTAACCCAATTTAGAGCCCCTTCTTCGGCCACACACACCTGCTATCCGCCCCCTACCTCCAGGCGGCTCTCCACCTCCCTTTTACCCAATTTAGAGCCCCTTCTTCGGCCACACACACCTGCTATCGGCCCCCTACCTCCAGGGGGCCCTCCACCTCACTTTTACCCCAATTTGGAGCCCCTGCCTCGGCCACCCACACACCTGTTAGCTGCCCCCTATCTCCGGCCCCTAACCTCCACCATCCAGGAACCCCAGCACCAGCCGAACCTGCAGACCCACTCTTAAGCACCCCTCCCCGGATACAAGCAGACTACCATCCGCCCAAACTTTCCTGCTCCTGGTACACCAACTCAAACTTTGGTGCCCCTGGTGTACCAACTTAAACTTTGGTGCCCCTGGTGTACCAACTTAATTTTTGGTGCCCCTGGTGTACCAACTCAAACTCTGGTGCCCCTGGTGTACCAACTTAAACTGTGGTGCCCCTGGTGTAACAACTTAAATTG
>NC_135998.1:1448976-1451476 GCF_048128805.1 Centroberyx gerrardi
GAGCGGCCCCCTATCTCCAGGCGGCTCTCCACCTCCCTTTTACCCGATTTAGAGCCCCTTCTTCGGCCACACACACCTGCTATCGGCCCCCTACCTCCAGGGGGCCCTCCACCTCACTTTTAACCCAATTTAGAGCCCCTGCTTCGGCCACACACACCTGGGAGAGGCCCCCTATCTCCAGTCGGCTCTCCACCTCCCTTTTACCCAATTTAGAGCCCCTGCTTCGGCCACACACACCTGGGAGCGGGCCCCTATCTCCAGGCGGCTCTCCACCTCCCTTTTACCCGATTTAGAGCCCCTTCTTCGGCCACACACACCTGCTATCCGCCCCCTATCTCCAGTCGGCTCTCCACCTCCCTTTTACCGGATTTGGAGCCCCTGCTTCGGCCACACACACCTGGGAGAGGCCCCCTATCTCCGGGCGGCTCTCCACCTCCCTTTTACCCGATTTAGAGCCCCTTCTTCGGCCACACACACCTGCTATCGGCCCCCTACCTCCAGGGGGCCCTCCACTTCACTTTTAACCCAATTTAGAGCACCTGCTTCGGCCACACACACCTGGGAGCGGGCCCCTATCTCCAGGCGGCTCTCCACTTCACTTTTAACCCAATTTAGAGCCCCTGCTTCGGCCACACACACCTGGGAGCGGGCCCCTATCTCCAGGCGGCTCTCCACTTCACTTTTAACCCAATTTAGAGCACCTGCTTCGGCCACACACACCTGGGAGAAGCCCCCTATCTCCTGGCGGCTCTCCACTTCACTTTTAACCCAATTTAGAGCCCCTGCTTCGGCCACACACACCTGGGAGCGGGCCCCTATCTCCAGGCGGCTCTCCACCTCCCTTTTACCCGATTTAAAGCCCCTGCTTCGGCCACACACACCTGGGAGCGGGCCCCTATCTCCAGGCGGCTCTCCACCTCCCTTTTACCCGATTTAAAGCCCCTGCTTCGGCCACACACACCTGGGAGAGGCCCCCTATCTCCGGGCGGCTCTCCACTTCACTTTTAACCCAATTTAGAGCCCCTGCTTCGGCCACACACACCTGGGAGCGGGCCCCTATCTCCGGGCGGCTCTCCACTTCACTTTTAACCCAATTTAGAGCACCTGCTTCGGCCACACACACCTGGGAGAGGCCCCCTATCTCCGGGCGGCTCTCCACTTCACTTTTAACCCAATTTAGAGCACCTGCTTCGGCCACACACACCTGGGAGAGGCCCCCTATCTCCTGGCGGCTCTCCACTTCACTTTTAACCCAAGTTAGAGCACCTGCTTCGGCCACACACACCGGGGAGCGGCCCTCTATCTCCAGGCGGCTCTCCACCTCCCTTTTACCCAATTTAGAGCACCTGCTTCGGCCACACACACCTGGGAGCGGGCCCCTATCTCCAGGCGGCTCTCCACTTCACTTTTAACCCAATTTAGAGCCCCTGCTTCGGCCACACACACCTGGGAGCGGGCCCCTATCTCCAGGCGGCTCTCCACTTCACTTTTAACCCAATTTAGAGCCCCTGCGTCGGCCACACACACCTGGGAGCGGGCCCCTATCTCCAGGCGGCTCTCCACTTCACTTTTAACCCAATTTAGAGCACCTGCTTCGGCCACACACACCTGGGAGAGGCCCCCTATCTCCTGGCGGCTCTCCACTTCACTTTTAACCCAATTTAGAGCCCCTGCTTCGGCCACACACACCTGGGAGCGGGCCCCTATCTCCAGGCGGCTCTCCACCTCCCTTTTACCCGATTTAAAGCCCCTGCTTCGGCCACACACACCTGGGAGCGGGCCCCTATCTCCAGGCGGCTCTCCACCTCCCTTTTACCCGATTTAAAGCCCCTGCTTCGGCCACACACACCTGGGAGAGGCCCCCTATCTCCGGGCGGCTCTCCACTTCACTTTTAACCCAATTTAGAGCACCTGCTTCGGCCACACACACCTGGGAGAGGCCCCCTATCTCCTGGCGGCTCTCCACTTCACTTTTAACCCAAGTTAGAGCACCTGCTTCGGCCACACACACCGGGGAGCGGCCCTCTATCTCCAGGCGGCTCTCCACCTCCCTTTTACCCAATTTAGAGCACCTGCTTCGGCCACACACACCTGGGAGCGGGCCCCTATCTCCAGGCGGCTCTCCACTTCACTTTTAACCCAATTTAGAGCCCCTGCTTCGGCCACACACACCTGGGAGCGGGCCCCTATCTCCAGGCGGCTCTCCACTTCACTTTTAACCCAATTTAGAGCACCTGCTTCGGCCACACACACCTGGGAGAGGCCCCCTATCTCCTGGCGGCTCTCCACTTCACTTTTAACCCAATTTAGAGCCCCTGCTTCGGCCACACACACCTGGGAGCGGGCCCCTATCTCCAGGCGGCTCTCCACCTCCCTTTTACCCGATTTAAAGCCCCTGCTTCGGCCACACACACCTGGGAGCGGGCCCCTATCTCCAGGCGGCTCTCCACCTCCCTTTTACCCGATTTAAAGCCCCTGCTTCGGCCACACACACCTGGGA
>NC_135998.1:1463976-1466476 GCF_048128805.1 Centroberyx gerrardi
ACACACCTGGGAGCGGGCCCCTATCTCCAGGCGGCTCTCCACTTCACTTTTAACCCAATTTAGAGCCCCTGCTTCGGCCACACACACCTGGGAGCGGGCCCCTATCTCCAGGCGGCTCTCCACTTCACTTTTAACCCAATTTAGAGCACCTGCTTCGGCCACACACACCTGGGAGAAGCCCCCTATCTCCTGGCGGCTCTCCACTTCACTTTTAACCCAATTTAGAGCCCCTGCTTCGGCCACACACACCTGGGAGCGGGCCCCTATCTCCAGGCGGCTCTCCACCTCCCTTTTACCCGATTTAAAGCCCCTGCTTCGGCCACACACACCTGGGAGCGGGCCCCTATCTCCAGGCGGCTCTCCACCTCCCTTTTACCCGATTTAAAGCCCCTGCTTCGGCCACACACACCTGGGAGAGGCCCCCTATCTCCGGGCGGCTCTCCACTTCACTTTTAACCCAATTTAGAGCCCCTGCTTCGGCCACACACACCTGGGAGCGGGCCCCTATCTCCGGGCGGCTCTCCACTTCACTTTTAACCCAATTTAGAGCACCTGCTTCGGCCACACACACCTGGGAGAGGCCCCCTATCTCCGGGCGGCTCTCCACTTCACTTTTAACCCAATTTAGAGCACCTGCTTCGGCCACACACACCTGGGAGAGGCCCCCTATCTCCTGGCGGCTCTCCACTTCACTTTTAACCCAAGTTAGAGCACCTGCTTCGGCCACACACACCGGGGAGCGGCCCTCTATCTCCAGGCGGCTCTCCACCTCCCTTTTACCCAATTTAGAGCACCTGCTTCGGCCACACACACCTGGGAGCGGGCCCCTATCTCCAGGCGGCTCTCCACTTCACTTTTAACCCAATTTAGAGCCCCTGCTTCGGCCACACACACCTGGGAGCGGGCCCCTATCTCCAGGCGGCTCTCCACTTCACTTTTAACCCAATTTAGAGCCCCTGCGTCGGCCACACACACCTGGGAGCGGGCCCCTATCTCCAGGCGGCTCTCCACTTCACTTTTAACCCAATTTAGAGCACCTGCTTCGGCCACACACACCTGGGAGAGGCCCCCTATCTCCTGGCGGCTCTCCACTTCACTTTTAACCCAATTTAGAGCCCCTGCTTCGGCCACACACACCTGGGAGCGGGCCCCTATCTCCAGGCGGCTCTCCACCTCCCTTTTACCCGATTTAAAGCCCCTGCTTCGGCCACACACACCTGGGAGCGGGCCCCTATCTCCAGGCGGCTCTCCACCTCCCTTTTACCCGATTTAAAGCCCCTGCTTCGGCCACACACACCTGGGAGAGGCCCCCTATCTCCGGGCGGCTCTCCACTTCACTTTTAACCCAATTTAGAGCACCTGCTTCGGCCACACACACCTGGGAGAGGCCCCCTATCTCCTGGCGGCTCTCCACTTCACTTTTAACCCAAGTTAGAGCACCTGCTTCGGCCACACACACCGGGGAGCGGCCCTCTATCTCCTGGCGGCTCTCCACCTCCCTTTTACCCAATTTAGAGCACCTGCTTCGGCCACACACACCTGGGAGCGGGCCCCTATCTCCAGGCGGCTCTCCACTTCACTTTTAACCCAATTTAGAGCCCCTGCTTCGGCCACACACACCTGGGAGCGGGCCCCTATCTCCAGGCGGCTCTCCACTTCACTTTTAACCCAATTTAGAGCACCTGCTTCGGCCACACACACCTGGGAGAGGCCCCCTATCTCCTGGCGGCTCTCCACTTCACTTTTAACCCAATTTAGAGCCCCTGCTTCGGCCACACACACCTGGGAGCGGGCCCCTATCTCCAGGCGGCTCTCCACCTCCCTTTTACCCGATTTAAAGCCCCTGCTTCGGCCACACACACCTGGGAGCGGGCCCCTATCTCCAGGCGGCTCTCCACCTCCCTTTTACCCGATGTAAAGCCCCTGCTTCGGCCACACACACCTGGGAGCGGGCCCCTATCTCCAGGCGGCTCTCCACTTCACTTTTAACCCAATTTAGAGCCCCTGCTTCGGCCACACACACCTGGGAGCGGGCCCCTATCTCCAGGCGGCTCTCCACCTCCCTTTTACCCGATTTAAAGCCCCTGCTTCGGCCACACACACCTGGGAGCGGGCCCCTATCTCCAGGCGGCTCTCCACCTCCCTTTTACCCGATTTAAAGCCCCTTCTTCGGCCACACACACCTGCTTTCCGCCCCCTACCTCCAGGCGGCTCTCCACCTCCCTTTTACCCAATTTAGAGCCCCTGCTTCGGCCACACACACCTGCTATCGGCCCCCTACCTCCAGGGGGCCCTCCACCTCACTTTTACCCCAATTTGGAGCCCCTGCCTCGGCCACCCACACACCTGTTAGCTGCCCCCTATCTCCGGCCCCTAACCTCCACCATCCAGGAACCCCAGCACCAGCCGAACCTGCAGACCCACTCTTAAGCACCCCTCCCCGGATACAAGCAGACTACCATCCGCCCAAACTTTCCTGCTCCTGGTATACCAACTCAAA
>NC_135998.1:1478976-1481476 GCF_048128805.1 Centroberyx gerrardi
AGCACCTGCTTCGGCCACACACACCTGGGAGCGGGCCCCTATCTCCAGGCGGCTCTCCACTTCACTTTTAACCCAATTTAGAGCCCCTGCTTCGGCCACACACACCTGGGAGCGGGCCCCTATCTCCAGGCGGCTCTCCACTTCACTTTTAACCCAATTTAGAGCACCTGCTTCGGCCACACACACCTGGGAGAGGCCCCCTATCTCCGGGCGGCTCTCCACCTCCCTTTTACCCGATTTAGAGCCCCTTCTTCGGCCACACACACCTGCTATCGGCCCCCTACCTCCAGGGGGCCCTCCACTTCACTTTTAACCCAATTTAGAGCACCTGCTTCGGCCACACACACCTGGGAGCGGGCCCCTATCTCCAGGCGGCTCTCCACTTCACTTTTAACCCAATTTAGAGCACCTGCTTCGGCCACACACACCTGGGAGAGGCCCCCTATCTCCGGGCGGCTCTCCACCTCCCTTTTACCCGATTTAGAGCCCCTTCTTCGGCCACACACACCTGCTATCGGCCCCCTACCTCCAGGGGGCCCTCCACTTCACTTTTAACCCAATTTAGAGCACCTGCTTCGGCCACACACACCTGGGAGCGGGCCCCTATCTCCAGGCGGCTCTCCACCTCCCTTTTACCCGATTTAAAGCCCCTGCTTCGGCCACACACACCTGGGAGCGGGCCCCTATCTCCGGGCGGCTCTCCACTTCACTTTTAACCCAATTTAGAGCCCCTGCTTCGGCCACACACACCTGGGAGTGGGCCCCTATCTCCGGGCGGCTCTCCACTTCACTTTTAACCCAATTTAGAGCACCTGCTTCGGCCACACACACCTGGGAGAGGCCCCCTATCTCCGGGCGGCTCTCCACTTCACTTTTAACCCAATTTAGAGCACCTGCTTCGGCCACACACACCTGGGAGCGGGCCCCTATCTCCAGGCGGCTCTCCACTTCACTTTTAAACCAATTTAGAGCCCCTGCTTCGGCCACACACACCTGGGAGCGGGCCCCTATCTCCAGGCGGCTCTCCACTTCACTTTTAACCCAATTTAGAGCACCTGCTTCGGCCACACACACCTGGTAGAAGCCCCCTATCTCCTGGCGGCTCTCCACCTCCCTTTTACCCGATTTAGAGCCCCTTCTTCGGCCACACACACCTGCTATCGGCCCCCTACCTCCAGGGGGCCCTCCACTTCACTTTTAACCCAATTTAGAGCACCTGCTTCGGCCACACACACCTGGGAGCGGGCCCCTATCTCCAGGCGGCTCTCCACCTCCCTTTTACCCGATTTAAAGCCCCTGCTTCGGCCACACACACCTGGGAGCGGGCCCCTATCTCCAGGCGGCTCTCCACTTCACTTTTAACCCAATTTAGAGCCCCTGCTTCGGCCACACACACCTGGGAGCGGGCCCCTATCTCCGGGCGGCTCTCCACTTCACTTTTAACCCAATTTAGAGCACCTGCTTCGGCCACACACACCTGGGAGAGGCCCCCTATCTCCGGGCGGCTCTCCACTTCACTTTTAACCCAATTTAGAGCACCTGCTTCGGCCACACACACCTGGGAGCGGGCCCCTATCTCCGGGCGGCTCTCCACTTCACTTTTAACCCAATTTAGAGCCCCTGCTTCGGCCACACACACCTGGGAGCGGGCCCCTATCTCCGGGCGGCTCTCCACTTCACTTTTAACCCAATTTAGAGCACCTGCTTCGGCCACACACACCTGGGAGAGGCCCCCTATCTCCGGGCGGCTCTCCACTTCACTTTTAACCCAATTTAGAGCACCTGCTTCGGCCACACACACCTGGGAGCGGGCCCCTATCTCCAGGCGGCTCTCCACCTCCCTTTTAACCGATTTAAAGCCCCTTCTTCGGCCACACACACCTGCTTTCCGCCCCCTACCTCCAGGCGGCTCTCCACCTCCCTTTTACCCAATTTAGAGCCCCTGCTTCGGCCACACACACCTGCTATCGGCCCCCTACCTCCAGGGGGCCCTCCACCTCACTTTTACCCCAATTTGGAGCCCCTGCCTCGGCCACCCACACACCTGTTAGCTGCCCCCTATCTCCGGCCCCTAACCTCCACCATCCAGGAACCCCAGCACCAGCCGAACCTGCAGACCCACTCTTAAGCACCCCTCCCCGGATACAAGCAGACTACCATCCGCCCAAACTTTCCTGCTCCTGGTATACCAACTCAAACTTTGGTGCCCCTGGTGTACCAACTTAATCTTTGGTGCCCCTGGTACTCCAAATTAAACTTTGTGCTCCTGGTACTCCGCCTGTTTTCGCCCCACAGCCTAAGTGCCGCAGCACTTTGTCATTTTTTTAAACAAAATATTTCTTTCTGCTCCTGGTACTCCCTGGAGCTCCAGGGAGGTAGGGGGGCGCCCTGGAAGCCCTGCCCGAGGCTGTGCGCCTCTTCCCGGGCAGGATTTTCACCCCGAGCCCCTGGTGGCGGTTGGACTTTAACTTTTTTTTTTCTATTTGGATTTGCTCCTGGT
>NC_135998.1:1486476-1488976 GCF_048128805.1 Centroberyx gerrardi
GGGTAAAAGGGAGGTGGAGAGCCGCCTGGAGATAGGGGCCCGCTCCCAGGTGTGTGTGGCCGAAGCAGGGGCTCTAAATTGGGTTAAAAGTGAAGTGGAGAGCCGCCAGGAGATAGGGGGCCTCTCCCAGGTGTGTGTGGCCGAAGCAGGTGCTCTAAATTGGGTTAAAAGTGAAGTGGAGAGCCGCCTGGAGATAGGGGCCCGCTCCCAGGTGTGTGTGGCCGACGCAGGGGCTCTAAATTGGGTTAAAAGTGAAGTGGAGAGCCGCCTGGAGATAGGGGCCCGCTCCCAGGTGTGTGTGGCCGAAGCAGGGGCTCTAAATTGGGTTAAAAGTGAAGTGGAGAGCCGCCTGGAGATAGGGGCCCGCTCCCAGGTGTGTGTGGCCGAAGCAGGTGCTCTAAATTGGGTAAAAGGGAGGTGGAGAGCCGCCTGGAGATAGAGGGCCGCTCCCCGGTGTGTGTGGCCGAAGCAGGTGCTCTAACTTGGGTTAAAAGTGAAGTGGAGAGCCGCCAGGAGATAGGGGGCCTCTCCCAGGTGTGTGTGGCCGAAGCAGGGGCTTTAAATCGGGTAAAAGGGAGGTGGAGAGCCGCCTGGAGATAGGGGCCCGCTCCCAGGTGTGTGTGGCCGAAGCAGGGGCTTTAAATCGGGTAAAAGGGAGGTGGAGAGCCGCCTGGAGATAGGGGCCCGCTCCCAGGTGTGTGTGGCCGAAGCAGGGGCTCTAAATTGGGTTAAAAGTGAAGTGGAGAGCCGCCAGGAGATAGGGGGCCTCTCCCAGGTGTGTGTGGCCGAAGCAGGTGCTCTAAATTGGGTTAAAAGTGAAGTGGAGAGCCGCCTGGAGATAGGGGCCCGCTCCCAGGTGTGTGTGGCCGACGCAGGGGCTCTAAATTGGGTTAAAAGTGAAGTGGAGAGCCGCCTGGAGATAGGGGCCCGCTCCCAGGTGTGTGTGGCCGAAGCAGGGGCTCTAAATTGGGTTAAAAGTGAAGTGGAGAGCCGCCTGGAGATAGGGGCCCGCTCCCAGGTGTGTGTGGCCGAAGCAGGTGCTCTAAATTGGGTAAAAGGGAGGTGGAGAGCCGCCTGGAGATAGAGGGCCGCTCCCCGGTGTGTGTGGCCGAAGCAGGTGCTCTAACTTGGGTTAAAAGTGAAGTGGAGAGCCGCCAGGAGATAGGGGGCCTCTCCCAGGTGTGTGTGGCCGAAGCAGGTGCTCTAAATTGGGTTAAAAGTGAAGTGGAGAGCCGCCCGGAGATAGGGGGCCTCTCCCAGGTGTGTGTGGCCGAAGCAGGTGCTCTAAATTGGGTTAAAAGTGAAGTGGAGAGCCGCCCGGAGATAGGGGCCCGCTCCCAGGTGTGTGTGGCCGAAGCAGGGGCTCTAAATTGGGTTAAAAGTGAAGTGGAGAGCCGCCCGGAGATAGGGGGCCTCTCCCAGGTGTGTGTGGCCGAAGCAGGGGCTTTAAATCGGGTAAAAGGGAGGTGGAGAGCCGCCTGGAGATAGGGGCCCGCTCCCAGGTGTGTGTGGCCGAAGCAGGGGCTTTAAATCGGGTAAAAGGGAGGTGGAGAGCCGCCTGGAGATAGGGGCCCGCTCCCAGGTGTGTGTGGCCGAAGCAGGGGCTCTAAATTGGGTTAAAAGTGAAGTGGAGAGCCGCCAGGAGATAGGGGGCTTCTCCCAGGTGTGTGTGGCCGAAGCAGGTGCTCTAAATTGGGTTAAAAGTGAAGTGGAGAGCCGCCTGGAGATAGGGGCCCGCTCCCAGGTGTGTGTGGCCGAAGCAGGGGCTCTAAATTGGGTTAAAAGTGAAGTGGAGAGCCGCCTGGAGATAGGGGCCCGCTCCCAGGTGTGTGTGGCCGAAGCAGGTGCTCTAAATTGGGTTAAAAGTGAAGTGGAGGGCCCCCTGGAGGTAGGGGGCCGATAGCAGGTGTGTGTGGCCGAAGAAGGGGCTCTAAATCGGGTAAAAGGGAGGTGGAGAGCCGCCCGGAGATAGGGGGCCTCTCCCAGGTGTGTGTGGCCGAAGCAGGGGCTCCAAATCCGGTAAAAGGGAGGTGGAGAGCCGACTGGAGATAGGGGGCGGATAGCAGGTGTGTGTGGCCGAAGAAGGGGCTCTAAATCGGGTAAAAGGGAGGTGGAGAGCCGCCTGGAGATAGGGGCCCGCTCCCAGGTGTGTGTGGCCGAAGCAGGGGCTCTAAATTGGGTAAAAGGGAGGTGGAGAGCCGACTGGAGATAGGGGGCCTCTCCCAGGTGTGTGTGGCCGAAGCAGGGGCTCTAAATTGGGTTAAAAGTGAGGTGGAGGGCCCCCTGGAGGTAGGGGGCCGATAGCAGGTGTGTGTGGCCGAAGAAGGGGCTCTAAATCGGGTAAAAGGGAGGTGGAGAGCCGCCTGGAGATAGGGGGCCGCTCCCGGGTCTCTGGGTCCGAAAAAGGGGTTGAAATTCGGGTAGAGTTGGGCCCCGCTCCTCGGCCTCTCTGGTGTTTGGGTTAAGTCCCCAGGACCAGAGAGGGGGAACAGCGGGGGCA
>NC_135998.1:1498976-1501476 GCF_048128805.1 Centroberyx gerrardi
CCCGGGAAGGGGCGCACAGCCTCGGGCAGGGCGCCCCCCTACCATCCCTGGAGCTCCAGGGAGTACCAGGAGCAAATCCAAATAGAAAAAAAAAAGTTAAAGTCCAACCACCACCAGGGGCTCGGGGTGAAAGCCCTGCCCGGGAAGGGGCGCACAGCCTCGGGCAGGGCGCCCCCCTACCATCCCTGGAGCTCCAGGGAGTACCAGGAGCAAATCCAAATAGAAAAAAAAAAGTTAAAGTCCAACCGCCACCAGGGGCTCGGGGTGAAAATCCTGCCCGGGAAGAGGCGCACAGCTTTGCTCGAAGGCTTGACCCCAGGAATTTTTTTTCACCACTGTACATAACTTTTCGACGCGCACGCGCCGGCGCGTTTTTTTTTGTATGGAAATTTTTTTTGGGGTAAAGCCGAATTATGCGTCGTATATGTCGCATAACTTTTTTTGCCATCTCGGAAACCGCGAGGGCGGCGACGTTGAGCGAGGTTTAGAATAAGGCCTCAGGCCCTTGTCGACTCAGACGTGCGGCGGGGTGTGCGTGCGGCCTTGTCTCAAAAGTGTACAACAGATCCAATATTGTCTCAATGGGCCCTCACTGACAGAAAAACTGCCAAAACGGCGTTGGACGGGCAAAAGTAAGATGCCACCCCGTGCCCGGCCCTCCCCTGAGTGCTTGAAAGCTGTCCGTTTGTCGTTGGATGCATTTTTGGATTTTTTATGAATTTTTATTTGTTTCAGGCTTTGCGCGCGACACATCAGTCGCATGAAACTTACCGAAGCATTTTCCTCTATATCTCCGCGTGGGCTCGTCATGCACGGACAATTTAGGCACCGTTGTTCTCGACTTCTCGAGACGGATCCGACTGTGCCGGATGTTCATAATTGTAGACAAATAAAATTCTCCATTATGTTGAATGGGGAATATTGCGGCATGCCAGGGGAACATGGTATGAGGTTCAAAAGCTGCTGCTGCGCATCCGAAAGTTCTATATGGACAATCTTGGCCTCTATGGAAAGGTGAGAATCTGAGCTTCAGTATGAGGTGTGACTCCAATAATTCTGATCGTGCTGGTATGAAATAAAAGGCTGAAAATACAACACAGATTTGACCTCTGCCTGAGAACTGACCGTACTAAAATGTAAATATTAGCCACACGGACTGTGCGAACATGGAAAGTCAATATTTGTTGGAAAGAGGAGAATCTAAGCTTTGATTTGATGTACAACAAGTTTGATTTCGAGCTGATGTACCAGAAATACAGCAGAAGAGATAACAGCATAAATAGCGCTTAGTTGCAGGCCTATGAAAAACAGCTGAATGTAACCATGATTAAAAAGTGTGCAGCTAGCCACCAGAAGGTTTCAAATGAAAAATGTTGGACTCTATGAGAAGGTCTGAATCTGAGCTTTAAATAGAGGTATCACTCCAGTAAATCAGATCATGCTAGCCTGAAAGACCAGGCTAAACATACAGAACAGATTTGACCTCTGACCCAGCTCTGAAATCTGTCTGGTATTGACCACACTAAATGTCTGATTTTAAGCAGCCAGGTTGTGCTAGGATGGAAAGACAATACTTGTTGCAAAGAAGAGAACCTAAGCTTTAATTTGATGTGTAACATGTTTAATTTGCAGCAGGTTTAGCAGAAATACAGGAGGATAAGTTAGAATATAAAAGCAGTTGGCTGCAGGCCTATGAAAAACAGCTGAATGTAACCATGATTAAAAAGTGTGCAGCTAGCCACCAGAAGGTTTAAAATGAACAATGTTGGACTCTATGAGAAGGTCTGAATCTGAGCTTTAAATAGAGGTATCACTCCAGTAAATCAGATCATGCTAGCCTGAAAGACCAGGCTGAACATACAGAACAGATTTGACCTCTGACCCAGCTCTGAAATCTGTCTGGTATTGACCACACTAAATGTCTGATTTTAAGCAGCCAGGTTGTGCTAGGATGGAAAGACAATACTTGTTGCAAAGAAGAGAACCTAAGCTTTAATTTGATGTGTAACATGTTTAATTTGCAGCAGGTTTAGCAGAAATACAGGAGGATAAGTTAGAATATAAAAGCAGTTGGCTGCAGGCCTATGAAAAACAGCTGAATGTAACCATGATTAAAAAGTGTGCAGCTAGCCACCAGAAGGTTTAAAATGAACAATGTTGGACTCTATGAGAAGGTCTGAATCTGAGCTTTAAATAGAGGTATCACTCCAGTAAATCAGATCATGCTAGCCTGAAAGACCAGGCTGAACATACAGAACAGATTTGACCTCTGACCCAGCTCTGAAATCTGTCTGGTATTGACCACACTAAATGTCTGATTTTAAGCAGCCAGGTTGTGCTAGGATGGAAAGACAATACTTGTTGCAAAGAAGAGAACCTAAGCTTTAATTTGATGTGTAACATGTTTAATTTGCAGCAGGTTTAGCAGAAATACAGGAGGATAAGTTAGAATATAAAAGCAGTTGGCTGCAGGCCTATGAAAAACAGCTGAATGTAACCA
>NC_135998.1:1506476-1561963 GCF_048128805.1 Centroberyx gerrardi
TCTGGTCTTGGGGACTTAGGTTGTGGAAGGTGAAAATTCTGCCAGGCTCCAGCCCGCCCTCCAGCTCACTTCTACCCCAATTTCAAGCCCCTGCCTCGGCCTCCAGGACCCAGGAGAGGCCCCTGTCTCCAGCTACTTCATCACCGTCCTCCCTCCCTGCCTTCCTGCCTCCATCCTGGGGGAAACAACCTCCAGGAGCTACCCACCCTCCAGGAACGTCAGCACCAGCTGAACCTGCAGGCCCACTCTTAAGCACCCCTCCCCGGACACAAGCAGAGTACCATCCGCCCAAAATATCATGCCCCTGGTATTCCATGTTAAACTTTGTGGACCTGGTATTAAAACTCTATCTCACAGCATTTTGTCATTTTTCTGTGCGGTCCTGGTATTCCGCCTGGTTTCTCCCCACAGCCTAAGTGCCACAGCACTTTGTCAATTTAAAAAAAAAAAAAATTCTAGATGACCCTGGTACTCAGTGGACAACCAGGGAGGGAGGGGAGAGCCGTGGCAGCTCTGCCCGCGGCTGTGCGCCCCTTCCCGGCCTCGGCTTTCACCCAGAGCCGGTGGTGGGTCTTGAACTTTAATTTTTTTTTTCTATTTTCTATGTGCTCCTGGTACTCAGTGGAGAACCAGGGAGGGAGGGGAGCACCGTGGCAGCTCTGCCCGTGGCGGTGCGCCCCTTCCCGGCCTCGGCTTTGACCCAGAGCCAGTGGTGGGACTTGTACTTTAATTTTTTTTTTCCAAAGTGTCCCTGGTACTCAGTGGAGAACCAGGGAGGGAGGGGAGGGAGGGGAGGGCCGTGGCAGCTCTGCCCGCGGCTGTGCGCCCCTTCCCGGCCTCGGCTTTCACCCAGAGCCGGTGGTGGGACTTGGACTTTAATTTTTTTTTTATTTTTATTTTTTTTTATATATCTGCTCCTGGTAGTCAGTGGAGAACCAGGGAGGGAGGGGAGCGCCGTGCGCACTCGGCCTGCGCCGGTGCGCCCCAGCCCAGCCCTGGCTTTCACCCACAGCCGGTGGTGGGACTTGTACTTTAATTTTTTTTTTTTCCTAAGTGCCCCTGGTACTCAGTGGAGAACCAGGGAGGGAGGGGAGGGCCGTGACAGCTCTGGTTTCGTTAGATAGTAGGTAGGGACAGTGGGAATCTCGTTCATCCATTCATGCGCGTCACTAATTAGAAGATGCAGCATTTGGCTATTTTGGCGCTTACGCCAAAATAGCCAAATGCAGTTGCCTAAGCATAACCTTAACGCAAAGCTTAACCAAAGTGGTTTTACTTGCCTAAACTTCCTGGCGTTTACCAAGGACATTTCAACCGTAACAGCAGTAGCATTTTCATTTATTTTTTACAAAGGCTTTTCTTATTTAACCATGACCAAACCGTTCCCCTGACCTTAACCAACTTGTTTTAGTTGCCTAAGCATAATCTTAACGCAAAGCTTAACCAAAGTGGTTTTACTTGCCTAAACTTCCTGGCGTTTACCAAGGACATTTCAACCGTAACAGCAGTAGCATTTTCTTTTTTTTTTTACAAAGGCTTTTCTCATTTAACCATGACCAAACCGTTCCCCTGACCTTAACCAACTTCTTTTAGTTGCCTAAACATAACCTTAACGCAAAGCTTAACCAAAGTGGTTTTACTTGCCTAAACCTCCCCGGCGTTTACCAAGGACATTTCAACCGTAACAGCGGTAGCATTTTCATTTATTTTTGCCGGGCCTCTGGGACCGGCCTAGAAGAGTGAAAGTAGCTGACTGACTGACTGACTGACTGACTGACTGACTCCCCATTGTTGAAAGTCACGCGAGAAGTGGTGTACTGTCCTCCACACCGACCAAGTGCTTTGACAGTCAGATAAACACCTTTCTTCAACTAAGATTCCATAGACACGTTATTTCGTCCACAGGTTTATTAGCCCAAAAAAGGGTGAAACTGAAAAACAAAGTAGAAAATGCACATCTCAATAAACTTTCAGCAACTTGACAATAGGCGTACAAATGCCCGAAATGTTTACAATGTGGGTAATTATGAAATAAATTGACAATGGAGTCCTCTAATCTCCAGATCTTTCCTCGTTATTTATCGCAATTAGATTAACATAAGATGTAGCTGGTATTACTAGCCAGCATAGCATTAAACAACATCGACACTTTTTAAACTCACAAAACAATTATATGTCACAAAATATTTATGTAGAAATGTAGATAACTTGTAAATTAACAAATACGTACAGACGATGCTACCACAGGCATAAGGATGCGAACAGGAACACATTGATTGTAGCAGGTAACTCTACATGTGCAGCAACAGCAGTCTCCATGATTCATACACTCACTTCCTGTTTCGTCACATGACAGGAATAGGTTGCAAAAGGAGAAAATATAACAAATCGCCACTAGGTGGTGCTGAAACTAAATCAAGTATCAAAGAATTGATAGACAGCACAACTCAAAACAGAACACTCCCCACCTGGCATGTTTAAATGCCACTACTCAACAGTCTATAACAGTCACTATGTCTTCTCAGGAGCGAGGAGGAGGACTGTCTCTGTGACAGGCCGCATGAAGACTTTAGTCCCATCTTTCCTGGAGATCTTAATCTCCACCTTGCGTATTTTGCTGTCTCCACTGGGGAAGACTTGAGTGACCAATCCCAAAGGCCATTAATTTCTTCTAAGTTGGTCATCCTTGAGGAGTACAATGCTTCCAGGCTGAAGGTCTGGCTGGCAAGACTGCCACTTCCGTCGTGGCTGAAGAGAAGAGAGGTATTGCTTCCACCATCTATCCCAGAATGTTTGAGCCAGGTGCTGGACTTGGCGCCACTGGCGTTTGTGGAGGTCTTTTACCCAGTCGCCAGCTGGGGCTGAAGGAAGGCTCACTTTCTGAGTGAGGAGGGTTGCCGGTGTGAGTATGAGAGGATCATCCGGATCAGTAGACACCGGAACGAGAGGTCTGGCGTTGATGATAGCAGCCACCTCAGCCATTAGTGTGGTAAGTGCCTCATGGGTCAGCTTTGAAGACCCAAGTTGCAGGAACATAGAGTTCAGGATCTTTCTTGCTACACAATCATCCTCTCCCATGAGCCACCCATGTGAGAGGCATGGGGAGGATTGAACTTCCAGGTGCAGCCCTGGTCCAAGAGGAACTTCTCAACAGAAGTGTCACCAATGTTGGAGGGGATCTTTAGCCCCTTACAGGCACTAGTGAAGTTTGTTCCTCTGTCGGAACGAATGAGTTTTACTGGGCCCCTGATAGCGAGGAAACGCCTGAGGGCGTTGATGAAACTCGATGCCTCCAAAGATTCGATTACCTCAATGTGAACGGCTCTCATGCTCATGCAGGTAAATATCACCGCCCACCGCTTACTGTGAGCAAGACCACCCCTCGTCCGTCGTGAGGATATGGTCCATGGACCGAAGACATCCAGGCCAACATTTGTGAATGGCGGTTCAGTGGACAGGCGATCTGTTGGAAGGTCAGCCATCTTCTGTGTCAAAGGTGTCCCACGAAGTTTACAGCACGTAACACACCCATGGATGCTGCTGCTCACACACCTCTTGCCGCCCACTATCCAGAGACCATCAGCACGCACGGCACCTTCAGTGAACAGTCATCCCTGATGTTGAGTTTTCTCGTGATAATGCCTGACCAAAAGGGTTGCAATATGGTGCTTGCCAGGAATGATATAGGGGTTCTTCTCGTCTTGCTGAAGTTCCGCTTCTGTGAGGCGACCTCTGACTCTCAAGAGGCCGTCGGCATCAATAAAGGGATCTAAGGCTTTGAGAGGACTGTCCTTAGGAAGCTTGTCCTCCTTCCTCAGACAGGTGTACTCTTGAGCATAGACCTCTTCTTGAACTGCACGGATGACGATTCTCTTAGACTGTAAGAGTTCCTCAACTGAGCATTCTCAGTTGAGGAACTCTTACAGTGTGACAGTGATGCCAACCTCTACAACCACTGACCTTGGTTGCTGGATTCTTGTGAAAGAGGCGAGCAATATGGATGAGGCGAGCAATGGCATGGGTCAACAACTTCCAGCTGGAGAACTTGGAAAATCGCTGAGACCCAAGTTGTTTGCTCAATGTGGTTGTCTTCAGTGTAGAGACCTGAGGGCAGATCTCTGCATCCAAAGACGGGTTCACAAGATCAAAGGTGCCCTGCTCAGGAGGACTTTGAGTGGGGTGTTTCAAGAACTTTGGTCCATGAAGCCAGTTGGTATCTGAGAGGTGGGCAGCAGTGACAGACCTTGTGGCAATATCTGCAGGATTCTCATCAGTAGGTACATATTGCCACTGCTCTGGGCGAGAGTACATCCTTATCCTCAGGACTCGATTACTAACATAGACATAGAAACGCCTACTCTCATTATATATGTAGCCTAACACTACCTTACTATCGGTGTAGAAGGTGGTGGCATCCAATTGCACTTCAATCTCTGAGGAGATGAGTTCAGCCAACTCCACTGCCAAAACTGCTGCACACAACTCAAGCCTTGGGACTGTATGTTCAGAGAGAGGAGTAAGCTTTGCCTTGCCCATGATAAAGCCAACGTGGCTGGTTCCGTTTGTGCTTGTCAGTTTAAGGTAGGCAACTGCACCTACTGCCTTGGTTGAGGCATCAGCGAAGACACATAGCTCTCTTTGTGTTGCCTCTGAGGGAGAGATCTCTGTATAGGGTCTTGGGATCCGGAGATTGCTCAGATCTTTTAGCGAACGTCGCCAGGCGATCCACATCTCTTCCAGCTCTTGAGGGAGGGGGGAGTCCCAATCACCATTCTTCTGTGTAAGCTCTCTGAGGATTATCTTACCTTGGATGGTAACTGGGGCTATGAATCCAAGAGGGTCATAGATGCTATTCAGGGTCGATAAGATACCTCGACGAGTGAAGGGCTTGTCTTCATTAGCTACCTCGAAAGTAAAGGCATCAGACTTAAGATCCCAGTTGAGGCCCAGACTACGCTGCATGCGGTATTCAACGATGTCTTTGGATGGGTCGTTGTCCCCAAACCACAAAAACCTCAGGAAATTGCGGTCCTCTTCTCTTACAAGGAAACAGTGGAACATCTGTTGGATGTCCACTGTTATGGCCACAGCTTCCTTGCGAAATCGGATGAGCACCCCAAGGAGAGAATTATTGAGGTCTGGTCCAGTTAACAGAACAGTGTTAGTGACACTCCACTTTGCTGGGCGCTGGAGTCGAAGACCACACAAATGTTGCCAGGTTTCCTAGGATGATACACGCCAAAGGTAGGTAAGTACCATCTCTCTTCATCTTCCTTGAGTGGAGGTGCCACTTCGGCATGGTTGTTCTGAAACACCTTCTCCATAAAGGCGAGAAAGTGCTGCTTCATCACTGGCTTCCTATCAAGGTTGCGTCTCAGTGATGAGAGTCGGTTCAGGGCCTGAGTCCTGTTATCAGGGAGACGGCGCCTTGGTGTCTTGAATGGCAGCGGAGCTACCCAGCTGTTGCACTCATCTTTCTTTAGGCCATGTTCCATTATTTGCAGGAATGAGCTGTTAATGGACAAATTAATGGACAAAGCCACTTTGTTATCCTCGCGTGTCTGTTGGAACAATGTGGAGCCCAACTGCTCACCTTTTTGATCGCAGGTAAGTTTCTCTGTAGAACACGCACCTGAATAATCAGGATACTGGCCGTATCTCTCCTTCACATGGAAAACATTTGGACAGGGCTCAAAGATGGAAGGGCGGTATCGTTCTGATGCACTGGTGTAGAACGCATTCACCGTGACAGGCTTATGAACACCTCCCAAACAGACATTACCAATGATCACCCATCCCAGGTCGAGCTTCTGGGCGTAAGGAGCATCATGAGGGCCATTCACCTACTTGCGAACTTTGTGGACTCTTATGACATCCCTGCCAAGAAGAAGCATGATAGAAGCCTTCGGTTCGAGCTCTGGGATAAGGTGAGCTACTGACTTCAGGTGAGGGTGGTTGAGAGCAGCTTTGGGTGTCGGAATCTCTAGTCGATTGTTAGGGATGTCGTTGCATTCCAAGAGACTTGGTAGAGGAATACTCACTTTCCCATCCAAAGATTCAATTTGGAAGCCCAAAGCTCTTCTCCCCATGGCCTCTGTCACTCAAGCGCAGGTCCTTAGAAAATATGGAGAGGTGGGGCCTTGGACATTGAAGGAATCAAAGAACTCAGAACGAGCCAAAGACCTGTTGCTTTGCTCGTCAAGGATTGCGTAGACCTTCAATGCCTTGTCACGATGACTGGTGGGATAAATCTTAACTAGGCAGATCTTAGAGCATGATCTATAACTAAGATCCCCACCACAGACCTGGGTGCAATGAGTTGTCACCTCTGAAGGTGGTGAAGGGCTTTCCTCCCCGCCATGATCTGAAGAGAGGCCTACCTCCTGGGTCCAGGGTGCTGGTCCTGGGTGGAGTGCAGAGATATGCTTCTCACTTCCGCATTCAAAGCATGTGGTTGTGAACTTACAGTTCTTAGCTGTGTGAAAGGTAGATGTGCAACATTTAAAGCAAATCCCCTTCTCCATCAGGAATGTTCTACGTTCTACTAAAGGCTTCTCACAAAAGGCGCGGCACTTTCTAAGTAGATGTGGCCTTTTGTGGATAGGACATTGCCTATCAGAATCCTCAGCTTTCTTGGTATGTTCACCTGAGGTAGGGGAAGTTGTGGGAGTTACATCTGTCTTGTGGACAGAAATTTCTTTCTGTCTGTTCAATTTCCATGGAGCTTTGTCTACTTTGGAAGGAGTGTCTGTTAGTCCTGAGAAATTGAAACTTGGATCGTTCCTGATCCTAGCTTGTTGTCTGATGAAGTCGACGAAAACTTCAAAGGGAGGAAAGGAAACATGATATTGTTGTTTGTAGTTGGAACCAAGGGAAAGCCACTTTTCTTGAAGGCTAAAGGGCAACTTTTGAACTATAGGATTGATACCCCGTGACGTATTGAGATATGAAAGGCCTGGAAGATCTCCATCAGCCTTTGCTGCTTCCAGTTCCATGAGGAGGTCACTTAGCTCGTGGAGTTTTAGATAATCCCTGTTCGAGATTTTTGGAAAGCTGTCAATTCGTCGGAAAAGTGCGCGTTCAATTACTTCTGGTGCACCGTAGCACTCATCCAGTCTGTCCCATATCATTCTGAGTCCCCTTACTGGCTGGTTAACATCCCTGTCAGCCCTGATCCGTTTAGCATGCTCAGTTGACTCTTTCCCCAACCACTTGACCAGCAGATCCATTTCCTCGCTGGGTGACAAATCTAGGCCTCTGACTGCATTCTGAAAAGACTGCTGCCAGGCTCTGTAGCTCTCTGGTTGGTCGTTGAATTGAATCAGACCAGTGGTGACCAGCTCACGGCGAGCAAAGTATCTGACAAAGTCGGTCATGCTAGAGTTGTCGTGCTGGGGGTATTGAGGAGCATGACTGGGCACAGAGGGAAGTGGGGGACTGCAGTTGGTGAGTGGTGCTCTATATGTTCGATGACCATTTTGCAAATGTCTTGAAGGAAGAGGGAGAGGCGTATCTGGGGTTAACGATAGCTGCTGAGCTGCTACTCTGTTTGACAATGTAAGGTCAGCGTTGACTGGGCTACTCTCTGCCTTGAGGTGTGGGGCTTCGATGGAGCAGGGGGGCACTGGCTCTGCGTGAAGCTGTCCGGTCTCGTCTTGAGAGGGTCGATCCATTTTGGGTGCTGACTGTACAATTTTAAGACAGCATATTCTGAGGTACGTTGTACGGGGTCAAGCGGGGTTTCTCCAAGTTGAAGCTCACAGCTACGTCGTTCGCTGCCATCAATGGCTGCCTCTAAAGTCTCTGCTTCAGCTACAGCCATTGCTGTTTCTTTTTCTAATGTTAACATATCCATCTTTGCCTCCAATTGTGCCTTCTCTAGTTTTATTTTAATTTCTATTTCTGCATAGGACAGGCACACCTTGGCTGCTTCTGCTTTGGCTCTAGCCCTGGCGGCGGCAGCCCCAGTAGAAGACTGGGGCTGATAGGAAAGGCGTAAATTAATTCTGAAATATCAACGCACATCTTGGACACATTTATTTAAGCCTGGAAGTAAAACGCACCGGATGTAATCAAGCTTGCAATGTAACGTTAACTGTCTTGCTGTCTTTTTACCCGACCTCAGAAATCTTCTGGTTAAGTCAGTAACGTTATGTGACATTATGCTCTGTGCTATGTGCGTTGATATTTCAGAATTAATTTACGCCTTTCCTATCGTATCATGTAACACTATCAAACGGTAATGTTAGCTAGGAAGTGGTTGAATGCTAATGTTAGCTGTTGTCTAACGGCAGCTAATGGGTTATCAAATATGTTGTTTTACCTTGAAATATGGCCCAATGTCCCTCCGGATTGAAATGATAACGATTTGTCAGATTCCCTATGTTTATATGACTTGCAACCTGGAACACAGCACATTATCCTTTTGATAACAGCAAGCTTCCCACCCTGAGCGTGACGTCAGAGGAAAATGGCCACCGTGTGAACAAGCAAGCTAGTCTGGCTAAAATAGCGTCGTCAATGAAAACGAGTGAACTCCGGTAGGCTAGTTCCTTTGTCAGGCAACTGAAACAAATAAATATTTGGTTAATAGTCTATGCAATCATATTTGGATATCAGAAACGTTAGCCGACCTGTCACCCGTCACAAGAAAATGTGCAAATATATGATTCGTCCACTGTACATGCTCATGCTGATTAGCAAAAGCTTTAAGATATAGCTTAGTAAATTATCGATTCTTACTCCTGTGACACAAAATTTACTGGTAGTTGTAGGCAAGCCAACTTATTGTCATTTCAATACAATAGTCCAGGGCCGTTACAAGCTCAGATTTGAAAGTTTAACTGTTCATCTAATTTCATTGAAATCTTATTATAGGCCCACAATTTATTTTAACTACACAAAGTGGTTTGGCGATTCTAAATCAGACATGAAGCTACTTTAGCTGAATATTAGTATTTTGTACTAACCTTATATAAGTTAGGTCTACATTACAACACTTCCAGTAATCTATATCATGTATTTACCTTAAATATTATTAAAACATTGCCAAATGACAAATAGCCCATTAAAATTTGTCTGCAGAAAAAGTAGCTATGTGGTACGGTACTTGAAGTTGGGCCACTGACAGTTACAGTCTGGTGAGGCTTACTGTTGTAATGCATCGACTCCAAGCAGTCTTACCCAAATGAACATCATATTGTACTGTTGGTCTATTTTTGGGAGATTAACCCTTAATTATCATGCACAACATTGATTTTGCTCATTTACCAATTGCAGCATAATGCCAAAAAAGGACAGGTTAAGAAAACAGAAAGAAAGGGAGCTACAGCAGGCAGCCCAGGGTAGCAGCTCTCTTCTATCCTGGATCAGGCCATCTAGCAGTAAAGAGGATGAGGGAGATGTATTGCCACCTGATACAGAACCCATCACAGATGAAGAAGAAAGGTCAGAGTCCAGAGCAGAGTCATGTTGAAATAGTCATGTAGAAATAGTGAATGCTAAAGACCATCGTCTCTGTGTGAATTGATACAGTAATTTTGTAGAAATCTGTTGAGTATTAAACATCTGCATGAGTGTATGGGTATTGAAATAAATAAATATGTAAGTAAGTAAAAGATGTGTATGTAACTTTATTTTTTATAAATAATTATGAGAGGGGTGCCCTTTTTTTTCGCTTGAGCACCTGCCCCCCAAAATGTCTGTGCACGGCCCTACCGATCAGGGTGTCAGATCTTGCACTGTCCTGGCTGATGCTGCTGGGTCAAGTGGACACATTCCCACACTACACAATGCTGCTGCTCCAGTTCCACCAGTGGGACCATCACACAGTGTCAGGTCTAGAACAGGAAGGTTGCTTAGGCCTGTGACTAGGCTTATTGAGATAATGGAACAAAGGCTAAAGGTGACCTGATTAATGGGTTGAAGAAAAGTGGACTAGGGATGTAAATTGTTTCTCAGTTAGAGGTGTTGGTTTTGAATGTTTTGTTCTGTTGAAGGATATGGAAGGAAAGAAGTGAGCATCTTTCTTACTGCTTGGTATGCTATTATATGTGTAACGGATGTTACTCTTTTCATAAGATGTAGCATGTTTATTTTTTCACTCCTATGTGGCAGGGTTTAGGCTGACATACGGTGTCAATGAGGGAAGGGTTTTCTGATACTTGAGTCCCCAGGAGTTGATTATTAATGGAGAGTTTGTGTAGTCACACTGTGTATTGGACATGTAACAGGCATGTTTACCTGAGATGGTTGAGGAGTTTTGGCCAGCCTCTTTCTCCTCTAATTCTCGCAGAGAATAGTCTCCTGACTGGGTTGCATGTGACTTCACAGGGTCTGCTTCCTCTATTGGTTTTCCATATATATATATATATATATTTTTATTTTTTTTTTTATTTTTTTTTTTTTCTGTTGTTGTTGCTTTGTTGTTCTGGATTGTACTTATGTTTGGTACCTGTCGTGTTTTCTGCCTGGTCAGAATTTGTTGTTTTTCTCTCTCTTTTCTGGATGGTGTTGTGAGCAAGTGGAATTCAGCGGGGGGGGGGGGGGGGGGGGGGGTTGGGGGGGGTGTAACAGAATTTTCATGGTATTGTTGGATTGGATGACAGAATGTGGCGATCGCATTGCACTTACTTGATTGTGCTAAATTGGTTATATTTTGTCAAAGTATTTATAGTTAGCCTCATTGGCTTGTAGGCTAAGCTAACATTTGCTAATTTTTCTGTAGAGCTGTGCCTAGAGATTGCTGTGCCCATGTGAATGACCAATGGGTTTCCATGTGTGTTGAACAGGCAATAAAAGTCCACACAGAAATTGAAGAGAGTGTCGGTCCTTGTCTCACACAACACAACGCAGACTGAAGAAGAGTTACAATGGTTACACCAGCAATGTGTAAATATTAATGGCCACTGACTTAATGGTTTGCATTTATTTTTTAGAGATAATTTAGTGAAAAAATAAATAATGAAAAGGGGACAGGATATCAAAGACTTCTTTATCCAAAATAAGAAACCATATCTGACAGATAGTGCAGGTCACAGCCAACCTGCAACCAGTCAGAGCCAAACTTGCAGCCAGGGACCTGCTACCACAGGTCAGAGCCAGCCTGAGAGGGCCAGTCAGGGCCACACCAGCAACCAGGGACCTGCTACCACAGGTCAGAGCCAGCCTGAGAGGACCAGTCAGGGTCACACCTGCAACCAGGGACCTTGCAGCAACAGGTGAAAGTCAGAGCAGGAGTCTGTTACACCTTTCATGTGTTTTTTTTTCTTTTCACAACCTGTTCACAAGGTACCTCCCATATGGAATAAGATATACTGGTTCTAGAATTTTATAAGATTCTTATATTTTCAACATGAAACTCGTATGAAATGTATGTGGTGGTAGAGAACACAAGAATCATAGTCATTTCTTATATCAAATTTGACTTATAAATAACTCGTATAAATACTTATAAACTTATAGACTTATAAATATGCTGTATTTATTTCTAATAGAATTTTTAGATTTTCCATGGGCCCCCCCTGACTAGGTCTGGGCCCCCCCATTAAAAAAATCCTGGAAACGCCCCTGTACACATGGACTCGCATGCCTCAGGGATTCTCAAGTAGCCCCACTCTGTTCGCTCTGGCTATTGCTGAGAACCTCTCTGCTGGGAGCCCCCATGTGGCAGCACTCTGTTTCAGTATGTTCATGTACTCCTCCTATGTTCCTTCTCACACCAAGCTTGTCAAGCTGACACTGTGTCTTTGCTTTGTTTTCTGGCAGAAAACGGTCACAAGGTTTCTAAAGACAAACTTCAGCTTGTCTCGCAATCTGTGCGTTATCTTGGCCATATTGTCACTCCAGAGGGTCGTAAATTGGGTCCTGAACGCGTCCAGGATCGCCAAGACCGCGCACTAAACAATATATGATGTCTTGTTGGCTACTGTCACCCCTGGATGCGTGATTATGCAGAGATCTCCCAACCACTGTATGACATCACACACGGTGGAAAACTTTTGGCCATGACTGACTCTCTGACTTGGACCCCTGACGCTGAAAAAGCCTTTACTGACCTCAAACTCGCTCTCTCTAGCTCCCCATGTTTGGGTATCCCTGACCACAACAAACGTTTCAATCTCTTTGTTTCAGAACGTGATGGCTTCATGTCGGCTGTTCTCACTCAGTCTTGTGGTGACAAACAACGCCCAATTGGCTACTACTCTAAATGCCTCTCTACAACAGAGAGAGCCATAGTGGCCTGTTTAAGAGCTGTAGCAGCTGCCACTGAACTGCATCACCAGAGATGAGTGGCCCTCTCTGTCCACGGCAGTCATCCTCTTGTGTTTCAAGCCCGCCGCTTTGCAGTGTCTCTGCTCTCGTCCTCTGGAAAGCTCTGCAGAACAAAATATTTAATAGCTGTCTTGGTAAGATGGCAGTGGTTCTGGTTTGCTGACTCTTTCGCTGAATCCAAATGTCCGGACTTCACCGCACTTGCAGACTCGCAGACTATGCGGGCGCGTTCCTGGGAAGTCTGCAAGTGCTGAGGGCTGTCCAAATCCACAATTCATCCAGTCCACAAGGGGCATCAAGCGGACTTTCTGCAGACTTACAGAGAGTCCGCTTGGGGTACAGACTTCACCAGACTTCACTGATTTAATTACCCACAATTCATTGCAATATGGACGTGACGTTGTAGTTTTTCCAATTGCTGAACAAAAAAACAAAAAGAACTTATTATGAATGTGTAAAACAATGACTTTATTAAAACGTTACTTGAATCATGTAGGCCAGAAATAATATTCAACCACATCATGACACAGAAATATGTAGCAGTATAGGCTATAGAGGTAATCAAAATGCATTTTATTATTGTAGTCTTTAAGTGATGGTAGCCTATAAAATCTGTGCAGTGTAATGCCAAATATCCAGGCTATGAAAAATGGCCGAAAAACCACAAAAGAAGGTCTTCCAATGTAAGAAATACCCAATTTATTTAGCCATAGTCTGGTCCTTATTTACAAACATTTCTGTATTTGAATGTGTGTAGCCTATATGTTGTATAGAAATGTATGAGTATCATTTTGTTCACTCACAAAACAAGCCTTTAAATGGGATTCATATCTTTTCATCTGCAGGGACAGATGAGCAGACACTAAGATTCATCAACTTGCGTGAGGAATATGACCACCTTTTCACAGGTGTGAGGCATTCTTCAGCTGAGGGCTTTATGTGAGTATGGTAATGATGAATTATGCTACAAGGGAAAAGAAATACCAAAATGACTAGCTGATATGAAGTTTTAAAATAGCTGTAATGATAATAATAATAATAATAATAATGATAATAATAATAATAATAACAACAATCAACATCATCGTCATCTGTGAGACCTCAACAACCGTTTTGGGCTAACACAAAAGTAATCATAGTAACTTTTCACAACCACTGCCAAACTCACCTGTCTTTCTTGCAGAGCAACCGCCTGAATGATTGGGTCAGGTAAAACAACCCTTGGCCTTTGGTATCGTGTAAGGATTAGAACCATTACATACGCAAGTGCTGCAGCGATCACCATGTACATGATTGTAGTTGTCGCTAGACTGTTGCTTCGAACGTTTCCACAGCAACGAGTGAAGCAGACTTGAGGCCTGTCTATCAGCGGCTTATATAGCCTTGCAGTCTCGCGCCCTCACAGACTTGACGTGATGACGTTGTTGGGCCAGGCCATGTGGTCAAACAAAGGAAAGGCCTACATGTAAGATTGAAAGCCTAAAACACCGGCCTAGCAAGGGAATCAGAAACCTGAACTCTAGCCCACGCGCTGGGCTGGGACCTTAAACAAAGGAAAGCAGCACCAAAATTCCAACAGGCCCTGAAGTTCACACCTAGGTGCGAACTGGCTGAAACCCAACCTCTGGTCTCTCATTGGACGAGACTCGGGAGAACCCCGGGATGTCCCCATGACGTCACCAAGAGTATAAATTCCAGAGATACCTTTCCTCATCGCCCCTTACTGCGACCCCGTTGCTGAACAAGGTGGTACCTGAAACGTTCGAACTATTCTTTTGTTTAGCCGAGGCGCAGTCTTCAACTCGCGGGACGAGACCAGACTGTTTAGTGTTAGCCATAACACTGTTGGATCCAGAAGGATTAGATTAGCTGTTTGTGCATCCGGCATTCTAACTCCTTACACGCACTGCCGTGTGTAGCAGACCTGCAGAAGTGGATTGGAAGAGAATACAGCTAAGGACACTCCTTCCCTCCAAGAAGACAACGTAAGGATACACTTCTTCCACCAAGTCGACTCCTGGCTGACATCTTCGCTGCCTACGAGGAAAGCCAGCTGGCCGTTGTTCCATGCACGAAGAGATAACGGTCCCGCAGATATCCTGGGAAACCCCCTGGAATCGATAAGACGGACTCAAACACACACCAATCACTCGAGAGTGAATCCCAAGTAAGAGGCTTTGGTTCTGGGCAGAGACTAGAATAGGTGTGTTAATTAAGCTTACTGATCAGAAGCTGTATTTGTGCGTATTGGGAAGCGCATCGGACCGCCGCGTCCATATTATGCTGTATGAATAATACCTCAATCATTATGCTTGCTGCTTAATTTGATTGTGTTAATGTGAAGCTGATTTGTGTTCAATTGCATGCCGCTGAGCTTGCATCCATGTTAGTAGCCACCGTATAAAGCCAATGTACTGCCTTTTACCAATTCAAAGACCAGTAACCCGGCGTACTATTTCCAAGTCGTACCCCGAGTTCCTGTGTGGTAAAAGGCTATTGTTGTGTCTCGAGACAGCGAGTAGAACCTCTAGGTTTACCCTGAGTGTTTCCCCCTTTCTCTCTCTCTCTCTCTCTCTCTCTCTCTCTCTCTCCCTTACTAACCCACACACACACACACACACACACACACACACACACACCCACATCTCATTACACATTCATTGCTACTTTAGAATTAGATGGTGTTGGTTTAGCTGCCTAACTCCAACTCCATCTTGGTTCCAAAACCCCCCTTTGTTCAAACTGCGCGGTCACAGCCGCCATCTTGAACTCTCGCGAGACCTCCCACTCACGTGGTCACGTCCGCCATCTTGCTCTCTCTCTCTCTCTCTCTCTCTCTCTCTCTCTCTCTCTCTCACACACACACACACACACACACATACACACACACACGCACGCATCCATACGTGCCATATGCTGTTTGTGCCTTTATGCTTGTTAGTTAGACTGATAGTTATAGTTGTATAATAAGTTGTTGATTAACTGCAGTGTTATTGATTATTGATTGATATTGCTAAAGTTAAATAAACTCCATTATACTTTTAAAGAGAAGTTGTCTGTGATTCCTTGTGCATATGTGTTGCAATAACTGCTGGTTGTGAGGGCCTGTGTACGAATTCACCCTTCACTGTTCACTCATAAATGTACAGTGGTACTCAACCACTGTCATTTGGGGGTGAACAGCCATTCTGAGACTGTATTGAAGGTTCGGTTATTGGTCCCTGATTCCAGGGTGGTGCCCCGTTTATATTGACTCCAGTCAATAATTTTATGAATATTAATAATTTCACAATTATTAATTATTAATTGCTAATAACCAAACCTGCCCCTATCAAAGCCCAACAACGTTGAACACGTCACGGTACGTACGACTGATGTCCGCGAGGGCTCAGTCCACAAGTCCGGAGGGTGGACATTTGGATTCAGCCTTTGTTGTACATACCTCTGTGCCCCAAGGGGTGAGCGCTGCTGTACCTTGCCAGGCAAGGCAGCTGAGCAAGGGGTAGGAGGGCTGTGGTGTGGTGGTAGGAGGTGGAACTGGACAAAGGCACAGGAAAAACTCCTTGCAGGACTCAAACACATTTAGTCCCTCTGAGTAATAGTGAGATAAAAGGTGACAAATCAACATAAGGTCAAATAAAATTGCCTGAATTGTGATTTGAGTGCATGTTTCATGAAAAAGGGGAAACATATATACATATCAGAGAAAATGTGTGTCTTGACAATAACAGCCTAGGCCCGCTTACTAGAGTCACCATGTCTATTACCAATGTATTCACGAGCAGTTGTGGGGAGGTGGGCGTACTTGTTGGTGGTGGTCGTGGGGGTGGGTTTGTTTGGGAGACAGTCAACCCATGTGTGACCGAAAACTGACAAACACAGAGAATTTGCAATACATGACATCTGTATTACAGACATCTGTAATACAGATGTCATGTCACCGAGGACACAACGTTAGCGGTTTCCCCTCCAGTAAGGAGACCCTGGCTAAAACAGCAAGGCCCTAAAATAACTTATGCCACCAACTCTTGACAATGTTAAGGTGATGCAACATAGTAATATTACGTTAAGTTTGGTGATATCAGGGAAAAGACAAATAACATTACAGTGAGCTTGTTACCTAACTACCGCTATGTTTGCTACTACGCACATGCAGTAATGCAGTCCGAATACAGGGCTTCATGATAACAAAAATATACAAAGAAGATGCTGTTCCGCTGTTGAGGTCACGTGTGTATGATTTTGTGAGATTCAACCAACTCAACAGAAATATTGCAGGCATTGGCCGACATGTATGGAGGACCGTAACTGCCAAAATCAAAAATAAATAAATAAATGACTCAATAAATAAATAAATATGCCATTAAATGCACCCAAAATAATATTAAAAATAAATGTAGGCATTAATTAATTGATAAAATGTATTAATTCCCCTATTTATTTATATTTCTGTTTTAATTTGCTTCTGTATTTATTTACCTTTGTATTAATTCCCCTATTATTTATATTTCTGTTTTAATTTGCTTCTGAATTTATTTACCTTTGTATTAATTCCCCTATTTATTTATATTTCTGTTTTAATTTGCTTCTGTATTTATTTACCTTTGTATTAATTCCCCTATTTATTTACTTTCCCATTTAATTTTCCATTTTATTTATTAATTCTTTTCATTTTATTTATTTCTGTATTTATGTCTGTATTATTTTCCCTTTGCATTTTCCCCCTATTTATTTCCCCAAACTTATTTATTTCTGTGTTTTCTTTTTACATTTACATTTCTTTATGCGTTTCTGCTTCATTATGCAAATAAGGGGGCTGTGTGTCATGGGGTCAACTTTTCGCCTATTGGTTGATCGACATCAGAGTGCCTAGATCGACTATACATGCCTTGCTCCCACACCGGTGGCCAGCAGGTGGCCAGGCTAGGAAGGAAAAGTGTTAACCAACATGGCAGCTCCTTGTAGAAGAAAACTCTGTGACTGTGTGTAAAACTGTACATTTTTTAGGCGGAATCTGCGGAAGTTTTACAGACACGGTTACAGCAGGATGTCTCTGAACGGTAGGTTGAAATTTCAGTGTGTTGTTCGTACTTTCTCACCTTGCGTGTGTATGTGGTTGCGTTGGCTATGTGGTATTTCAAATTTGTATCCCATAAAAACGATATCTAACGTTACTTGCCGGAGTGTCTCGCACGGTAACTGTACCGTATGGTTTGTTTGATTCATTTTTAGCCTGACATTCACCGGTGCCGGTGGTTTGAGGCTGTCTAGTCAACACAGTAGGTGTCGGTAGCTTTTCGCTGGCTAACGTTACTTGGATAGCTGCTGTAATGTTATTCCATGAAGTGTCTTACAATTGCCGTTGTACTGGCTAGCGATAGGAAACAAATCCACACCAGACATTATGTAGTTATTACGTTCAAATACATCAAATTGATGTGTGATGTGTGCAAAAGAAGAACTCCTCTTCAGGGGATACAAATATAGTCACGACACCGGCAAACATATGGTTATGTCCCATGCTGTCTACCATTTGGACATATGACTGTCGTAATTTATGCCAGTGTTATTCAGCTATAACGCTAGCTCAACAGTTTTAGAACTATAGCTGAAATATTCAAAAATTGCATCTCATGGAGGCCTGCTGGTCATTCCCCCTGTACATAACATCTTACCTCTTTTAGAGTTGACACCTTTGTTTGTCCTGTACATTAGTTTGTACAGTACTCACATCTACTCTAAATTGTCTGTGCTAAATAATGTATAACATATAATATAGATAAATGTAATTATCAGTGTAATGTTCCTATAAAGCCTGCAAAATTCAATAACAGTTACCCTTTCTCATTCCCTAGGTTACCAGAAGAATGAATCAGCTTCAGGATCCACCTACATGCATGTTGATCATCCTGGTCTGCAGCCTGTATGTTTGAATGTGTTCTCACTACAGAATGCAATGGACATTTATAAAGCAGACTATGGGCCCTTACAGCTTAGAGGTATAGAGCAGTAAGTTTCTTTTATGCATTCTGTGCATGAATTGATTTGAACGTGACTTTGGATAATACTTTACATGACAATAAATTTGAGTAAAATAACTGTGTTGTTATACTTTATTACACATGCCGTCAAAACGTGTCCGCTAACGTAGCATGAGAATGAGAAATGGATACGGTAGTTTATGGTATTTCAGTCCGATTAGCATCGGGTAACGTTAGCGATTTAGCTCCAGTCCCAATGAGAAAGTGAAAGTTTGATGCAGGCCTGTGAATACGAGGAAGCCTGTTGGCCACAACGACAACAGTTAGCAATCGTCTAGTTAACCAGGTCCCGAAAGGACAAACCTACTATGATTGAGGTTAGGGGTTAAGTACCGTTAGCGGCATGCTAATCTAGCGTTAGCGTTAGCTAAGGTTAGCTCCTCTGGCTCACTTTGCAGACACATCTTACTAGACAGCCGCACCTGTAACGTGGCAAAACTCGAACAGTACTTTGTTGTTATACTTTATCCCACACACTGTCTACACTTCCATGGTGCTTTATTACATTTCAGTCATTGAAATGTAATAAAGCACCATATAAGTGTAGACACTGTGTGTGGGATTATATACGTTTTTCCCTTTACACACCCATGTAAATTAAATGTGAAACTAATAAGTAACCACAACACTGACTGTTCATACAGAATACAATTATTTTATTTTAGAAAAGGCATAAAAAAGGCACATGTAGAAACATAACACTGCTGCAGGACCATAATGGGGTGCTATTATGTTACAAAATCTACATCTGTGAGTTTACACAGGGGAGTGTTCCACTGTAGCAGTTACTGCAGTGTAGTAAAGTAGTGCAGTATCAATCACCAAAATGATTTATAATTTGATGTTTTTAGTTATCTGTTATGTATTCGTGGAAAACACCCAACTACAACCTGACCTCATGCCAGATAACCAAAACAACAAAAGAAGAGACTAAGTATTCAAATGAAATATATTGACAGTATGTGTACCCTCCTCTCAGTGTCTAGCCTACAGATCCTTTGTCAGCTAGTGCTGGGCTTTCTAGGTCGCAGGGTCAGAGTAGTGATACCAGTGTGTGTGGTGCTGTGCATATGCTGTGAGTTCCCTGATGCTGCCAGCTACGTCGGGTTCAGACTGCCTCTTGATTGAACCAAGACAAGTGGCTGCAATGATGTCCTCCTTGGCTGGCCTGTCAGACTGGGCGCACAGGTCTTCTGGGATGGGGATCTTCAAAACCTGTCTCACATAAGATGCAGGGTCCTGGAAGACGTGATCAAAGATGAGGTCCATCAACTCATCGACGTAATCTGTGGAGTAACAGAAACACAGAAGTCATCAGTTGTTCCATTACAAAAGAATATACATTGGCAAGTAGCAAAATGTGCAATTCTGATTCATAAATTATTTTATACTATAGTTTATACTTTGTTATAACATTTGTATATTTATTTAATGACTGTCTGAGATGTGCTGGCCTCATAGCAGGGAATAGCAATGTTTAATGCAACCAATTATCTCAAATATTTTTTAGGATATTGCATCATGAGTAATACCTACGCCTTACAATATACTGCAATCCAGTAACATTACCACAAACTACAGCCTCAATAATTAGTATGTAGTTGATTCTAAACACAGTCTCAAGAAAAATAGGACATTACAACCTCGAGAAAGGTAGCGTTTATTGTAGTCTCGTTGTTCACGTTTTCTAGTTATTTTTTGCCACAACCCCAGCTGATTACAAGACTAGAGTTACCAGACTAGGTGCAAAGACAGAACATGAAATATTACATCTCATTAGCCAGTAACTCCCTTCCATTCATTTGGCGTTAGAAGTGAAATGTTTGCGGTGACCAGAGTCCCTGATAAACAAAGTACTGTTCGAGTTTTGCCACGTTACAGGTGCGGCTGTCTAGTAAGATGTGTCCGCAAAGTGAGCCAGAGGAGCTAACCTTAGCTAACGCTAACGCTAGATTAGCATGCCGCTAACGGTACTTAACCCCTAACCTCAATCATAGTAGGTTTGTCCTTTCGGGACCTGGTTAACTAAACGATTGCTAACTGTTGTCGTTGTGGCCAACAGGCTTCCTCGTATTCACAGGCCTGCATCAAACTTTCACTTTCTCATTGGGACTGGAGCTAAATCGCTAACGTTACCCGATGCTAATCGGACTGAAATACCATAAACTACCGTATCCATTTCTCATTCTCATGCTACGTTAGCGGACACGTTTTGACGGCACACAGATTTCAGTGTAACACCACTTGCTATAATTTTAAATTCTTACAGACAAATACATAAAATCCTGTAACTTACCGCAACAGCAACCCACCCCGAGACCTCACATGCACACTCACCTTATGCCATACTCTGCCATCCGACGGTGAATTGTTCTTTCACCAACCCCAAAAAGCCTTGCAATGTCACCGATAGACAAACCCGCAAGTAAAAAACTTTCCAGGGCTTCCGCAGGCAGCATATGAGGAGGGCGCCCAACTGTCCCAGCATTATTTGTGTGGTAACTTAAACGGACATGTTCAGGCGATGAGCCACTTCCTCCAAATTATTGAAAACAAAAGGGTCAACCTCTGTGTCCGTGTATGCCGCTAATTGAAACACACTGTCAATCAGAGCGTCCACACGAAAAAGTAAATAGTCCTGACTGACAGTATTATTTTCAGCTAGATTAGCTAAGCGCCTCAGTTCTCTAGCGATCTCCTGACTGGAGGTAGCCATTTCTGCAGTGAGTGAGCCTGGCCACCGGTGTGGGAGCAAGGCATGTATAGTCGATCTAGGCACTCTGATGTCAATCAACCAATAGGCGAAAAGTTGACCCCATGACACACAGCCCCTTCATTTGCATAATGAAGCAGAAACGCATAAAGAACTGTAAATGTAAAAAGAAAACACAGAAATAAATAAGTTTGGGGAAATAAATAGGGGGAAAATGCAAAGGGAAAATAATACAGACATAAATATAGAAATAAATAAAATGAAAAGAATTAATAAATAAAATGGAAAATTAAATGGGAAAGTAAATAAATAGGGGAATTAATACAAAGGTAAATAAATACAGAAGCAAATTAAAACAGAAATATAAATAAATAGGGGAATTAATACAAAGGTAAATAAATACAGAAGCAAATTAAAACAGAAATATAAATAAATAGGGGAATTAATACATTTTATCAATTAATTAATGCCTACATTTATTTTTAATATTATTTTTGGTGCATTTAATGGCATATTTATTTATTTATTGAGTCATTTATTTATTTATTTTTGATTTTGGCAGTTACGGTCCTTACAGCTGTCCGCTGGTAAGTTTTTGATGTACATGCCAGAGTTGTAACGTTAGTTAACTTTCACGGTGTAACATTTCCACCATGCAACTTAACGGGGATTTGAATTTGGCTAACGTTAGCTTGCAGGCTAATGCTCCGTTAGCAGTCGTTTTTAAAGACGAGATGAAATGAAAAATGCCTTTTTAACCCTTTTAGATCACATCCCCGGTCATACTGTGCACCTATTTAACAATATATGCCAAAAAAAATACCAAAAATCAATATCATTGTATTCTTATATCAAAATTCAATCATGTTTTCTTCCTCTAAAACAAAATATGCCGTGTGCTTACGTAAGCATGCCCGTAACTAATTTCAACCAATAATATCATGACATCCACCCATCAATCAATCTTCAACTTTTAGCGCACAGGGCTAAGAGGCTAAGATTCATTAGTTAGCCAGCTAGCAACAGCATAGTACTTCGGTGTGTCTTCGGGTGTTATGACACACCCACTTTTCAACGTTCAAATCAAATTCCTCCCAACGTTATGTCCCGCCTGTCTTTCCTGTTTCACTCGGAAATACATCACGATACGGAAGTTAGATACTCTCGAAATGCCGTTTCATCTCGACTTTAAAGACTCTCTCAGATCTATGCACATGCAGTGGATGTTTGTCTTCATTATGCATAGATTACTTTTAACGTACTGTGTTTTCAATCAAAATTTCCTATCATTGACTTTAATTGGTTCTGAAAAAAATTAAGTTAATATGCAGACTTGAGCTAAACATCTAAAAATGTCTAGCCAAACATTTGGCTAGACATTACCTGCATAAAAATGAATATGTATGCAATTGTAAATTAACCTGTTAAATGAATTATATAGAATTATACAAAAATAAATTTTGGGGTCTGATAAACAACACAAAACAGTTAACAGTAGGAAATACCCAAAATAATAAACATAAACAATTTTGTAAATATCAATTGACCTCACACATGCAAATAACCAAATTTTTTTGTGTTTTTGCTTTTTCACTTTTGTTTTGTATTAACATGTTTCTTTTCTCTTCCTTCAGATGCTGTGAAGAGGTGGAGCTCCAGTGCCACAGAGGATGACATAGATAGATTCAGCCATTGGGGAACATCTCAAACATGCTCCAGGAAGAGCTGGGGGTGGTGGGCATAAAAGGAGTTTGTGAAAACAGTGTGAACTGTATACTGAGCATTAGATAAAACATGTTCACCATTGAACAGAATTTATTTTATTTTATTTATATTTTGGTACTGTGTTCATAGTTGTTGCTGTTGTTGGCAAGTTTGTATTAAAAATAAAATATTGTCCAAAAGTCAGGATTTTTTATTATAAGAAAAAAGTCATGATTCCAGTAGTCCCAGGTCCAGAGGATACATTGTTAAGACGTTATATAGATGTCCAGTTCTGACTAGGACATTAATTGGATCATTTTGGGACTGATTTTAAAGTGGATCTTAGCGTCGGGGTGGGACGTCTTAACAATTAAGTTTATGCATTAATGGCGATGACAGAGTTGTTGCATGATTATTTAGTATGTGTGTATATAAATAACCCAGCAAACATCAGTCCCTGGCCAAAAGTGGTTATGAGTATATCAGGATTATCATGTAAATTACATTGTTGTTAAAACATATAACAGACGTCTGGGTCAGACTGGACGTTGGTTAGACCATTTCAGAACATGTAGCATAAATTGTTAATCTGGACATATAGGATGTATAAAGCTGAATGCACACTGTGTACATAAACCTTAGCAGAATAGCTGAATAGGCCCGTTCGTGGTAACGACATATTTCGACGTTGCTGGGACGCCCAGGAAGGACGTCCAGCTGATGGCCAGGTAACGTCCGGACGTCGGCACAACTTTAATTTTGGAACTATTTTTGAACCATAACAGGACGTCTTGATTGGACGTTCAAACAACAGTCATTCAACGTCTAAATGTTTGCTGGGTATTGGTTGGTGGGTGGCTAATGAAAAGTTTTTTTTTAATATATAATTTTTATTAAATACAGTATTTAATGTTAACAGCAGTTTGAGGGGCTTTGCAAAACCTTACAATCAAAAGACCTGAAGGGATTCTTTTCAACATGTTTTATTGTTGCCAAGCTTCAATTTTTTTCTGAAAAAGTAGCATTCCCTGCCCACTTAGCCTACATGTGTCCATTGCTGCTTGGCAAAACAGTTCAAAGTCTTCCTGTTTCTCAAACTCAAACAAGAGAGAAACAGGAGAAAACATATTTTTCCTCTGATTTAATGGCGACTTGCAAAACAAAGTGAAAGGTGCATATCGCCACCCACTGTACTGAAGTGAGTAGCATCGAGAAAAGCCTTGAAGGTTCTGGCCCCGGCCCCCGGCCCAAGGAGGTTTTATATTATCCGGCCCCTTTTTGAAGACCCCTTTTGAAGATCTTCTAGAGCCGCCGCCCCCTATCCCGGGCTGCAGAGTCGACCAATATCACTGATGGTTATTTGGTTGTAGTCCGAACATCATTTCAACTATGTTTTTCCGCCAGAGGGGGAGACAACAGGGAAATTGGGGAAATGCCGCCGGATTATGTTTTGGTTTAAGTACTTTGCTATATTCCAAATTGCATGGTGTGTACAACTTCTGTAGGCTCTCCATAAGCATTGCATCATGTGGAGCTACAGTAAACGGTCACTCAACCGAGAAGAGAAGAATAGCTAATCTGTCTTTATTTTATAAGGTTTTTTTTTTTTTTTTTTTTAATAATCTAGTTTGAACTCTGCCTTCTACAATTGCATGGAAAATATCACATCAGTGTTCTGTTTTCTCAAAAGAAACTCAGTAACTTTTACTGAGTACATTTTACATTAGCTACTTTTTAGTGGGAGAAGGGAGAATAGTTGACATACAAGCATACAAGTAGTCATGAGTGAAGACCACATTACCGAACATTAAATAAATCAAATGTATTACATTTTCACTGACCTATACATTACTATCACTATGTTTAGTGTAATCCAGTAAGTGATTGTTTCATCACATAACCGTGTTCGTGTGTGATAAACGTGGATACGTGGTTGCCTATTTTGGAGTTTCATGTGCAGAGTCAAGTCGCTTGTTTTGGGTTTCGTTTGACAGTCTGGGTTGCTTGTTTCTCTCAGTAGATCTGGCAACCCTGGGGGCAGCTTGTTGGACTCGGGCCTAACAGTGAAGAGAGGAAAGGTCGAGGAAGTTCCCAGTCTGATAGAAGCAGAAGAGAAGCTCTTTTTAAAACGCCTCTGTAAAAACATAAAATTAAGACACTCGTGTCTGTAACCAAATTAAGAGAGATGGGGAACCGGGTCGGCCGTGAGGACTATGAATGGGTTTATACGGATCAGCCGCATGCCGACAGGAGGAAACGAATCCTGGGTGAGCTAGTTTACCCGTTAGCAAGTGTTGGGGTTAAGTGGTTATTATGATATGCTGTTATTTTAGCTGGCTAGTCTATGGACATAAACGTTTGTTGATGCATTTCTACTTGTCTCCATCAAGCTAGCGTTAGCTGACTTGGCTCGCTAACGTTAGTTAACGGTTCCATATCCGGCCCTGTATTTGCCTTTCAGTGCTAGCATAACTTTAGCAAATAATTAGAACTCCTGCCTGCCTAACGGTACCTACTGACAATTAACGTTACAACCATAGTTGCTTACAGAGATGTATTTAGTTGTTTAAATTTACGGGCTACATAGCTAGCTTAATATACAATGTTAGCAAAGTTACTTTGCAGCCAGTAAATCGTTGTGCCACTCCCTGGAATGACTTTACATGACATACTGTGGGCTTCTCAGCAAAGCTGCAGTAGCTACTAGCAAACATTCCTGTTCTACTTTCATAGGTAAACACCATAATGTATTGCAAGTCTCTGACATTGATGCAGTACGCTAAACATGTAGATGTTTGTCATGTTTTGAGAGGCATTTACATATCAGCTCTGTCTAGTGAATAACTTTAATTTTGACTGGCAGGTAAAAATCCAAGAAACCTTTAACCCCCGCAACCAATCTTTATACCAAAGTTGTGTAAATAGTTATATTTACAAACTAATGAGTTGAGTTGGTTTTCTGTACAGCCCTTGTTCCCCTAATGTCTTTTTTCACTGTTAACATAACAGACACTTAAGTTAATTGGTCATCGGAAAGTCCTACCATTGTGTTGAGACCATAGCCATAGATAAAGATACTCACTGACAACAGAGCCGTCTTCTGGGTTGAATTATTAATCTCAGTGGGTTATACTCCCTAGTACAGCAGTATCAGGAGACACAAAGGCACTGCTACACTTTACATAGTAAGGTTGCCATGTCTTTGTTTCCTAACAGATAGCAGGCATTGTATGTAAAGACCAGTAGACTGCTTCTAACTTTAGATGGAGTATTTACAGTATCAGTATTTCTTCAATTACTGGTAGGGCCAAGTGTGAGAAATGTTACATGACAGTAGCTAATATGTATTTTAATCAAACTCTTCCCAGAATGAGACCAAATCAGGTTGAAAAAGTGTCAGAATCCCTCGATCATAGTCTCCGATTTCCAGTCGTATTGGATTTATTAGGCTCTACAGATTTGTTACTTAAATAAATCTTTAGCTTGTAAGCCATTTCTGAGTTTGCTACAGAGCCCCAATTGTGTGCGATCACATGCTTCAGGCCTCTCCCACTATTACCAGCTCACCCTTGTAATGAGAGAAACAGAACAATGTGGTCCACACACAGGTCTTTGCTGGTCTACACACAGGTCTTTGCTGGGACTTGTTTTTTATGCAGTTTACCTGCAATGCCAACTCCAGTCTCTCTTTTGTTGCACAGTATTTCTTGAGGCAAAAGCACTGCATAGGCCTTTTTTGTTTGTATTTTTCACCATGTAAAAGCAATATATCTTACTTGTGTTTTTCATCGTTTCTAGAGCTGCAACGATTAATCGATTAATCGATTAGTTGTCAACTATTAAATTAATCGCCAACTATTTTGATAATCGATTAATCGGTTTGAGTAATTTTTTAAGAAAAATAAGTCAAAATTCTCTGATTCCAGCTCCTTAAATGTGAATATTTTCTGGTTTCTTTACTCCTCTATGACAGTAAACTGAATATCTTTGGGTTGTGGACAAAACAAGACATTTGAGGACGTCATCTTGGGCTTTGGGAAACACTGATCACCATTTCCGGACATTTTATAGACCAAACAACTAATCGATTAATCGAGAAAATAATCAACAGATTAATCGACAATGAAAATAATCGTTAGTTGCAGCCCTAATCGTTTCCTTGGTAGATTTTTCATTGTATTTTCCTTGGTATTCATTTGGGTTTTTACATTGTTTTTGTGCCCATATAATTTACATTGATAATTTAAAATGTTGCATAGTGCAAGAAACTTAGGATTTCTTGCTGCTTAACTGTAAAACAATACAAAAATTGTAAACTCCACTATATATGCATTTATAAGGGGTTAATTTATTTGGGGTCCACTATTGTCTCTCTATAATTTTGGCTGCCATTTTGGATTTTTTGAAAAACCTTTTAAAAATCTTCTTCTCATGAACCGCATGCCAGAATGACAAGGAGTTTGGCAGGCATATTAATTGGGTCTGCCTTTACTTAGGCTAGTTTGCGAAAAGCTAATGGATCAAAAATCCAAAAATGGCCAAGTTATTAACTTAATACATTTTTAGCCCCGCGAGAGCAGGAACTCTATGCATTGCATTGTGGGTTTGGTCGCTCTGTTCACCACTCTTTATCACGTGGGTGAAGGTGTGCCGCAGGGAGTTAGATTGCAAACTCTCAATCGGGAGACCCGTGTTCGATTCCTGGCAGGGACGCTTACACAAAATTCAATCGGGGGGCTGTTACTCTTAGTCTTTTTAAAATTGCACAAAAGTTCAACTGACTGTCAAATCATGACAAAGTAATCAATCCACTTGAAATTCTACAGCTTGGTCAGAGACATCATTTTAAACATATGTTGAGATTTGAACAAAATACAGCCATTTAATCTTCTCTTATGTTGTGATAATAACAAAGACTCCAGGGCACACAATGCCTTGTGGGGCAATCGGGTGCATTTTTTTTGTCATGCTGTGGTAACCTGTTCATTACTGCAAGCAACAGTGGTAGCATGGAATGGAAATTCTTTGTCCTATTTGGCACACAGATAATATAAGTTGAACAATGACTCCACTTCTCCAGGAACCCTAGTTTCATATGCGTCATATTCTGTTTAATGTTTGTAAAGTGTCTGTGAATTTTTGGACAAGGAATTAGGATTAGAATTATCCCTAATGTGAAGAGGCTCAGCGGTGCTCCACTGACATGCTGGAAAACTGCATGACTGTAAGTCCATATTGCTGGAATTACTAGGCCTATTACATTAGGGTTAAAGTAATAGTGAAAACCTGTTGTAATTTATGCAATTCCAATGTTCATCTAGCCTAGTAGCTAGGCTTAGATAAATGTATTCAAATGATAATTTATCATGATAGGAGGCAAGTGGTTGGTCCAAAGTGGCTGGTCCACATCAGACAGGCTGGCCTCACTCAGCCCTCTGCCTGTTGCAGCAATGTTCCTCTTGTTGATTATAATTCTCTTTGGCAACTGTCTTAAGCTCAGTTTTTTTTTTTTTAATTTTCACTACTGCTCTGCAGATGAAACAAGAGTTAACAGCAGCTCACACCTGCTGCCAGGCTAGGCTGTATGTTTTTCACTTGTTGATTAATCTACCACTGAGGTTTTCAGAAAGTTCTTGGTTGTTATTAGGGTTGTTGCGGTGGGTGGTGTTGGAGGCATGTGGTCTTGGAGTCGACACCGGTGTTATTACCCCCACACCGGGAACCTGACTCAATGCTATGAAAACATCTGCCATGGTAACTTAAAAATCAAAGCATTATTTAAATTCCAGGGTTTTCCCTGGTTAAAAAACAGGCTTAGGAGGTGCCTCAGCACAGCTGACTTGACTTTGTCACCACAGTCAAAGAGTGCAAGAGTTGGCGTGGCAGAAAAATAGCAGAGTTAATGTGTGAGGTAACTATCAAGTTATGCCTATTTTAGTCATTCAACATTTAACAGACCTCTGTAAACTAATGTTTAATAGGTCGGATATAACATATTGCCTGAATTGTACACTCTTAAAGGAATAGTTCGGTATTTTGAACACTGGGCCCAAATAACATGTTTTCCGTCATGATCCCTATTAGTAGAAACCATAACTTCGCTAGCCGCCTGCTCCACCCGTCCGGTAATACCGGGTGGCCCCCTTCTACTGCAATAGAAACCTAGGGGCAAAACACGACGCTCACAGTATACTCATACCGGTCTCAGGATGTTATCTTGAGAAAAAAAAAAAAAAAACTTTCTGTCAGCAGTTATTATTTTATTCTTCTGGCTCTCGTGGATGCTTACACCGGTTTAAAAGGTAGTGCCTCTTTGAGAAAAAATAATTCCTATCCAATTAGAACATAACTATTGACAGAAAGCTCGGTTTTTTAACATTTTTTCAAGATAATATACCCCCCCGTGCAGAGTTTTCTGAACTGTTACACCCCTAGTCAAGACAGGGTGTTCTGTTCTTAAGGCAGCTATGCGTGTCAAGCACTGTGGGAAACCCTGAATGTCTTGCAGTAGGCTGTAGTATTTTAAATGACCATAATTCAAGGTAATTTACATCAGGAAAAAAATCTGTGATGGATTCAGCCTATCGCCGATCCCTGATGTATTCATCCAATCACCCTTGAATTTCTTAGCTGTAAATTTCCTTAGTTAAAGTATGTTGTTACCATTGTTTCATTTTCAATACATTAGTGTACACCTAATTTAACTTGAGTATTGTGATTTTGACCCTACAGCCAAATACCCAGAGATCAAGTCACTGATGGGTCCTGATCCGAGGCTGAAATGGATTGTGTGCATGATGGTGGCTATCCAGTTCTTAGCATTCTACCTAGTCAAAGATTTGGACTGGAAATGGGTTTTGTTCTGGACTTACGCCTTTGGGAGCTGTATCAACCACTCAATGACCCTTGCCATTCATGAGATCTCCCACAACACAGCCTTCGGCAACACCAAAGCCATGTGGAACCGCTACTTTGCCATGTTCGCCAACCTGCCCATTGGTCTGCCCTACTCAGCCTCCTTCAAGCGCTATCACCTGGACCATCACCGCTACCTGGGTGGGGACGGTGTGGATGTAGACATCCCCACCCAGTTCGAAGGGTGGTTCTTCTGCACACGCTTCCGCAAGTTCATCTGGATCATCCTGCAGCCACTGTTTTATGCCATCCGGCCCCTCTGCATCAACCCCAAGCCTATCACTCAGCTGGAGATGGCCAATGTAGCCATCCAGCTCTCCTTTGACGTGATCCTGTACTGGCTGTGGGGGGCAAAGCCTGTGGTCTACATGCTGGCTGGCTCCATGCTGGGGATGGGCCTACACCCCATTTCTGGCCACTTCATTGCTGAGCACTACATGTTCCTCAAGGGCCATGAGACCTACTCCTACTATGGTTCCCTCAACCTGCTCACCTTCAATGTGGGCTACCACAACGAGCACCATGACTTCCCTAGCATCCCAGGACGCAGGCTACCTTTGGTTAGTATCCAGCTGCTCTATATATGCGATCATATTATTGTCTGATAATGGTGTTTCACAGATACTGTATATTGTGTTCATATGCAATTATTCTCTGAAATTGCAAACTTCTTTAATTTTGCATATTTTGTTGTTCTGCAAAATTAATTTATATCCTCTCAAAAGTGAGAAGAAAAATCTAGAATTGAATGTGGAGGTATGTTGTCAGCAAATTGCCCATTTGTTCAACAGGGCCGGTTCACAATCGGACAACGAAGGCTTGTAGGTTAGGTTGTAGTAAAGGATTTTGAAAATATTTTCTGTTCTTATAATCAGGTCCCCAAAATACATCTCAGTAGGACTTAAAGGAATAGTTGACAATTTGTCATTATCTACTCACCCTCATGTCAGTTGAAACACTAGTAAAATTAACTGGCACAGCTTCGAGTCAGCCTTCTCCAAAACAATAGAAGTAGCCAGTTCCTGGTTCTTTAGAGTTCCAAAAATGATCGTAAAATTACTCCAAACAGCTCGTACATCATAATCCAAATGTTCTGAAGCCAAACAATTGTACTGTGGGTCCAAAAGTCCAATATAGGCCTATATCTCATTATCTCCTAGATTTGCTCCACTCACAAAGCTCTGGTTGCCCTACAATGATCTGGTGGAAAAGTCTTGCTGTCTTCATGTGCTCCACATAAGCTCCTAAGAGTTTGGAAGTCGTAAATACAACTCATCACATATTCAAGTACAAAAAACAAGTAGTTTTTTGGTGACTATTTTAGAAACACTTGCTGCACAGGCTGTTTGGAGTAATTTTCAGGTCATTTTTTACCCTTTTTGGAACTCAAAAAAAGTTCTACAGGTCTGAAGTAAACGTTAGTATGGTTACAGACATTATTTAATGTATGGTATGTATGTATCATACATACCATACATATGTGCATTCACTCTCATTCATAAATTCGATTTGTCCCAACCAAATTCTGGCAGTGTGTATGTAGCATTTAATTGGGCCTCTGAGGAAAGGCTGGCAAAAGAAAACAAGCACATATCCTGTACAGACCCACGGCGCATGTGTTCAATTTTATGCACTGAAGCACTGCGACACAGTTAAATTACCTAATTCCACTAATGTTACTGAAATACCACAAGATAACGTCACCTACCGTTAAAGTTTGTAGGGCAGCAAAGATGAGTTACTGTCTGCAAATCCCCATTACTAACTGTGGAATGTTAAGTTTCACTTTTGTTTTCACACCGGGAGATTCTGTGGGTTGAGTTCAATGCTGCTGGTCTGTTGTCTGTACATCTCCAAATTACAGACATGATGTGATGTGCACATCAGGTGCATTAGAGATCGATTTAGATTTATATATCGTGACCAACTTTTTATTTGTTTCTGTATGGGAAACACAAATGCCCTCGAAAGGCCATCTGACGAAGCGCATCATCTCACTAAGCGTTACCTGACTGGCTGACTGACTGACTAACTGCCTGACCTGAATTTGCCTCTTGATGCCCTCGGCTGCGCTGTGGGAAAAATGAAGAGAACATCCGCTGGACACTGACACCGTATTTTAAGTCAGTGTTGTCTAGGCCGGGCCAAAAAAGTACCTTATAGATTCACTTTCATTCATGATATTGATGAGTTGAGAATAAACTTACTTTAAATCTTCCTCTTATGACTTTTAGTTTGGCTGGATACAGAATGAAGAACTGGATGCCCCTCTTCCTTAGATTTTGCATTACTGGTACAATGGCTTTCCTCTTCCTCAAGGTGGGAACTGTTTTTCTAATAGGAAGGTTATAATGGATGCAGTCTTCTTGGGCCGTTTTCACACTTGGGAGGGAAGAAGTGTAGTTTTTCTATGCTTGTTCAATTTCAATCACTCCCCTGGTTGAAAGCGCAGAGAGCCAGATAGGAATTTGGCGCTGTAAAAAAGCAATAGCATCGGTGACTTCTGATCAGATGCAGTCTGTCTAGTGGCAATGTTATCACACATTTTGTGTAAATCAGACTGGATTGTGTCCGTATGTTTTGACAGTGTTGTGATCAGCTGATTCAAGTCAGTAAGCTAACCATCCAGGTTATGTTAGTTTTCACAAACTGTGAGTCAATTTGCATAGCCTCAACTGTTGCATTAGTGTGACTAACAACACTGCGGATTGATTTCAAAGAATCCCATATCTAGGGCTGTCGCAATAACCGCAATATTGCAATACCGCGCAATAGACAAGCCAACCGCGGTGGATGGCAAGCAACCGCCACAACCGCGCTATGTTCACGTTTTTTCTTTTTTTCATGAGGCTAGGCACTTCTTGTTTTACACTTCAATGCGTGTGTATTGAATGTTAAATAAATTCATAATGAAAACAATAAGTGTATTGTTTCCCGCCAACAGCGTTTACATGGAGCCTTTTAATCAGAATAGTAGCCCAATCAGAATAAAAATGCCTCATATAAACGCCTCAATCAGAATAAACTGGCCGATTCGAATGAAATTTCATTCCGTTTGAGAGGGGTGGTATAACCCTTTCATAATCCGGTCGATGGATAAAATTTCGTCATGTAAACACTCATTCTGATCGCTTTCTTTACTCGCCTCTTTCTGCTCGCGCATTTAACGTAAGTCACGTCAATTATGTTACCCTTTTTTTCTGGGAGGATTCGAATGGATGTGCTTGTTGTTAACCCCAGGGCGCTCAGGCTTGATGTTTTCATATCAAGTCCTGACTCCGCCTCTCCGGGCCAGTTTCGGTTTACAGTGGTGAAAATTACAAATGGACCCAATCATTGCGGGGGCAAAACGAAAAGTATTTTTCTGACACGAGTCGTATGTTTTGATAAAACTGTTGCTTCATCAGAAAGAACAGCAGTAAAGAAATAACCGACGCAGGTCCATCTTTTAAAAATGTAAGCCCATGTTAGAGTGCTGGATTCGGTGTTTTGCGCATGTCAGAAACTTTTATTCTGATTACATACTGTGGAGCATGTAAACGCACATCTCAATGCGATCGTTATATTTAGCGCTCATGTAAACACTTGCGTAGCAATCTTCCTTTGGAATGATTTCATTCAGAATGAAAAAAAATGTCTCATGTAACCGCAGTCCAACTTGGCGACTTTGTCACTAGATTTAGCAACTTTTCAGAACCCCCTGGCGACTTTATTTTTGAAAAGCGACTAGCGACAAATCTGGCGACTTTTTCTGACCATGGGGAACAATGTTAAAGTGTTGAATCCCAAAGCATTTGCCAATAAATTGCGTAGCCCCCCTCCCTCCGCTGCGAGCGGAGACTGTAGGTTATATAATGATATGCAAATTAGCATGTGACATCATCTGGCGACTTCTTATCGCATACACCGCATACCGCGCTGTTGAGCCACCCTAAATCACCGCAGGGGAAATTCCTTAACCGCGACAGCCCTACCCATATCTCCATAATCACAGCAAAGAATCCAATTAGGTTACCAGACGAAGCAAGGACTGTAGACAACATAGAAGGGGCCGGCTGAGTTAGGCTTGTAGAGTCTGTGGATAGGGAAGTGTCTTGGGCCACGCTGTCATCAACAGTGAACTTCATTTTTTGGTAATGCTTTATAGGGAAAATAGAGAACGAGTTCAATGGTAGTTGGTAAGTACCTCCAATTTCTTCTGTTGTTTCCAAGACAGAACCATGAAATGATGTAGTAGTTATATAGAAAATAAGAAATTAACTAAAATTAATAAAAAATTCAACAAATAACTATATTATATAATTATATGAATAATGACTTCTGATAATTGACCTCTGCCTATTATTTTTTCCCATAAATAGTTTATAGTTTTGCAGTTCTTTCCAGTAAATTATTTTAGAAATTTACAGTATCTTATCGAATCCACCAGACTGCTGACATTTTCTATATAACTACTACATCATTTCATGGTTCTTTCCAGGAAACCTACTAAGAATTAACAGTTCCTTTCTAGGAAGTTATTAGGAAATTGTGTACCTACCTACCCCTTTTTTTTTTTTCTCATACTTAACTAGAGACGGAGATGGAGTTGCAGGACTGATATTGTTGGTTCTTTTATTGTTAGAATCCATCTCGAGAGGATTGCTCAATTCTAGTTAGAACTTAGTTTGGCAAGGTTTACAGAAAGCAGGCTTCGCTCTTAAAATGGCATCCTGGTCAATTGATATGTATTTTGAGGAGTGGGAATAGTAGGGTGCAAAATGGTGATTATTGAAATGGATAACTCCCATCAGTTTACTGAACCAAAACGCACTGTATTTAATGCCCAGAGGAAGCACATCCTAACTTATCAGAAAGCGATGGCTGCTGTTATTTGAAGGCACATTAGGTAGAATGGACAACAAATAAGAGAGTGATCGATTTGAGAAATACACTCAAATGTGAGAGGGTGAGATTATAGATTGCCAAATCATATTTGCACAGTTTGATGAAATAAAATGTTAAGTGGAACCTTGAACCAAGAGGAGTCATACCATACCTGCACTGACAAAATGTCTGGCAACCCTTCATATGGCCTCTGGATCAGGTACAGTGGGGATATCACCGTCTGCTCTCCCCTGCACAATATATGTATGTATTATGTATGTATATGTATGTATAAACTGCCTGTCATACATGTCTCACTGCATTTGACATTTTTGGCTCAGTGGTTCTCATGGAATTTTAAATCCTTCTCCTTCTCTCCTATTGACCTTTGTGTTAAGATTGACCTTTGTGTTAAGATTCATGTGAGGAGGACATGAGCTTAATGAGAAGATGCGAGTTGTATCATGGGTCTCATCTGGACAACAGTTGTGGTAAAATTAATTTTACCATAACAATGGCCAAGCTTATGTTTCATAATTTACGTTTTTTTATAGCTCCCTGAGCCAATCTCTTTACGACTTCAGATTAATTTGGGGTCAATGATTACCATGTTTACCATGCCTCTTCAAAATTTAGAATATGTCAGTCTAACGGCGGCATCAAGTGGTGAGTGTTTGTTTTTTATGTTTGTTACATAGGTGAAGAAAATTGCAGCAGAGTACTATGATGATCTGCCTCAGTACACATCCTGGGTGAAGGTCCTCTATGACTTCATTATGGATGACACGCTCAGCCCATACTCCCGCGTCAAGAGGAAGCTAAAGGGAGACATCAAGCAGGAATAATTCTTTTTAACTCTTATGTCAAGCTTTTCTGAAACAAGCTGCATCATCCAACCTGACACCAGCCCCAGCTTAATGTCCTATAAACATAACAGCTTTTGCATATTAATGTGTGTATGACATGTATAAATGAGTTTGGAAGTGTGATTTCCCTCCACAAGTCAGAAAAGCCGTTATTGCTGCTTGCATTCAGATATCCCAAAGCAGCACACACTTATTTCTCCTTCACGAACAGGACTAGAGAAGTTAGTCTGGGTTAGGGGTCACCTTTTCCTGTAAGAGTAGCAGAAATCACATTCTGGCTTCATTGTCACATTTTACTCAGTTTGTGGGGAGATTGTGGTTGCTTAATATGTAAAATGTATGTAAGTTAACCTTTTAGGTCTATGACTTTTTCAACTGCTATGGAAGCATATCATGCCTTACGCTGTGTTCACACATAGCGTTTTCCTGTGTGGAAAAAGCGCTGCCTGGAGCGCTTTTTGTGAGGAGAAATAAAAAGCGGATCACGATAACGTCATCTGATGTTAGCTGAGTAGCTGGCTAGCTCACTAACCAGCTGGTTAGCACTTCTAGCAGACAATACAGTGTTGTGCAACAGGCAAAGGCTTACCAGATTTTTCCAATACTTGTCCAGTATAATCCATACTGCCTTTATATTCGCTGTTGTAACGGAAATTAATTTATTACGACGACCAATTTATCCACCGGCACTTTGACTTTCTCCATATTTGTTGTTGCTATGGGAAACGGCGAGCCTCTGCTTCATCGCGATTGGTCGGCTGAGAAAAAAGCAGTTCACGTCACCTGGCGCTTTTCTGAAAAGTTGAACATTTTTCAGCTTTTGAAAGTGCTCTGCTCTGCCGAAAAAAACACCAGCTGCAGCGCTTTTCGGGAGAGGCTGCCTTTTGTGGGCCTTGTGGCCGCTTCCCATTGCTTTTAGTAAGGGCGCTGGCAATTGGGGAAAAAAACGGTATGTGTGAATGCAGCCTTACATGTGTTAGATTGACATCCACCACCTTATTTCATTGTCAACACTCCTCACTGCAAAACCTGACGACATGCTTCCATAGCAATTGTGGTTGTACCATTTAAAGCAAAGTTAACTTAAGGTTGTGTTGGAAATTCTATGTAACATAAGTCTATCACTTATCAGTACCTAAGAGCTATGTTCTGATTCCATTTTTGTATTCTCAATCAAAATTATATGATTTGATTCATTTCAACTAGGAAATTGTATGCCATGAAATTGTGCTTGTCAATCCACCAATACTGTTTCATCTTGTCAAAAGTGCTGACCTTTAATGTTTTGTTGTTCACTTACTCTGATTAGATTAAGTATATGGTGAAACAATGGGGATAGTGGGCTTCAAACATTGTTCTCAGTGCATTTTGGGTTTGAGCTTTAATGAGTCAACCAAATAAGGCCTTGAATGTGTAATGCAAGAAGTGCACACATTTTGTCAGATACAGGTAGGAATGATCATGACCCATGCATGTAACCGTACCTTTACAGTGTGTACTTTATTTTGAGCGTTTATACTTGTTTCTAGCATAGTAGTGCTACCTTCCATTTAAAGGAATAGTTTGGTATTTTGAACCCTGGGCCCAAATGACATATTTTCGGTCATGATCCCTATTAGTAGAAACCAGAACTTTGCTAGCTGCCTGCTCCGCCCATCCAGTAACACCGGGAAGCCCCCTCCCACTCTACTGCAATAGAAACCTAAGGGCATACGCGACAGTCTTTGGAAACTATGATAAGCGTTGTTTTGCAAAACACGACGCTCATATTATAATCATACCGGTGTCAGTATGTTATCCTGAAAAAAAAAACGAGAGTAGGAGGGGACTTCCCGGTATTAGTGGAGGGGCGGAGCAGGCAGTTGGCGAAGTTCTGGTTTCTACAAATAATACCAAACTATTCCTTTAAAAAGCTGGGCTGGCTAACATGGAAAACAGTTCCAATTTTGGAACTAAGTACTCTTGCCAATATCTAGTGTAAGCAAAGAAACCAAAGGTCAACTTGAAACCAATGGCACTGTAAGTTTGTCATTTGGTAATTATTTGCTTACATTTTGACTCTTCTAATTTCTAATTCCAATTGTGTCCTTAACATTTGCAAACTGCGAGGCTATGTAGAAAGCAGCTTCCCTAATAACAGGGTCATGACTTGTAATGAGTCTTAAAAATTCCACTGTCATTTGCCACTTTATCTAGGGGGGATATGCTGTTTGTTTGTCCAGCGGTTTCATTTACATCAGTATTAAAATCATGCTGGACATTTGTCTACAAAACCCTCTCATGCTAGGCTGAGACAGATCTAAGGTTGTATTTACACTGTAGGCCCAACTGACATCTGATCTTTTGATCATTTTTGGTAGACTCTACATGTAGCACAGATCATATAACCAGTGAGTGGTGCATCATTCATAAATATATAACCTATATGGATTTCATATTTAACTCCATAGTAAGATTTTTTTCAATTACTAATCACAGGAAGCCTGATTTATGAAGTTACAATGCTGTAACTGGGGCACCGTAATGAGTGCATGTTACTGAGATTAAGTGAAAACCAACTCTATTGAACCTGTACTATGATGAAAAGCCAACAGAAATGGAGTGAATGCCTTGATCAATGACAGGCCTGTTGTAGGACAAAATGTAATTAGTCTGATGGAGCCACAATAACAAAACTTTATAAAAAGGATTGGATTCCAAATACATTTTTATGAATGCATACATTTTGGATTCTTGGATCTTTATCCAATATGTCCATGTCCCACTGCAGACAGTGGACTCCACACAGGGACCCCAAACCTATGTTCAGTGACCTAGATGAGCATTTTGGAGAGGAACTCAATCATTCTACTCTGGTCTGATTACAAAGGCCAACTGTTGGCTGTTCTCCTGGTTTGGTGTGCAATTTGTTTTCTTAATCACTATTAGAACTGGTAGACTGACCTATTAGGCTGAATAGGTATTCAGCATGCCTAAACAATAATGAGTTCCATATCAGAGTAGACGTGGAAGATTATTAAAAACAAAAAAAAACTTTACTTGTCCAGGGAAAATCAACTGAGTACACAGCTATTTTCCAGCAACACTGCTTCACAGTGATACAGTTCCACATATTCACACTCGGAGCTACCTTACACACCAGTAGTTAACCAGTGTCAGCCACTGAGCAGCTTGGGTTCCTTCCTCAAGGACACATCAGCAGTAGTTGCTGAGGGAGGGGAAAGTTGCTCCTTCACTTTTCCCACCCACATTTTCTCAGATTTGAACTGGTGACCTTCTGGGCATAAGCCTGCTTCCCCAACCTCTAGACTACCTACATCAAAAATCTTATTGCCAAGGCCATTCATGATAATTTATTACTCCACTCCTGTCAGTCACCAGATAGTCTAATCTGATTAATTACTAATTAATCAGTAATTACAGCTTCCATCTTCCAATAAAGTTGTATCACTCAATACATTTGTCTAGGTGTACTCAACATGGCTAGAATGTCGGTCTTGCCTGCCATCACATTGCCTGATGGTGAATACTGCTGTGTACAGTATATGTTGGGTCAGTTACTTACAACTTTCTTCAGAACCCAATATCAGATGCGTATCAGGTTTAAAATGCATACATATCTAATACTGGAAACATCCGATTCAATCTGCTAGGACAAAAAATATATCTGTCACATATAGTCAAAATCAGATTTTATGTGCATGTGTAATCCAACTTTATAAAAGTCTGGTCAAACCACACCTGCTGTCTGTATAGACTCGTCAGCAATTTGAGATTAAGTTTCCACAGTTCCTTTATTATGTAATGCTTCATTTTCCTGCACCAAATAAGGCTTTATTAAAAACGAATTATATGACTTGTTTGTTATTGTGATGGATTACTTGACTTGGCTACCAGTGCCCCTTGGTTGATGGGGGATGTTAACAATGCTAACAAGCCATTGTATGGAAAGTGAAGCACAAAAATATTTTTTTATTCCCACAATCTGACAAGGGTCTGATTAAGAAAATAAGATTAAAATTCAAAATGTCAAGCTACTCCTTTAAAAGAAATTAGGCAATTCTTATTTGAATTCTGTACATCAGTACAGTACATCTATCCAAAGTGTATGTAAAGGCAAACAGTGGAGTGCAGGGTGAGGTGAACTTGGGAAGTTTGACACCGCCTTAGTTCCTGATAACGAGCAGATTGGTACATTTGATACGAACCAAATCCTTAGACTGAAAGCAACTACAGGCCCTTGTCTTAAAACAATAAGACACGTTTCTAAGTACATCTTATGAACAAGAAACTAAACATTTTTATTTCAACAGCATGTATCATTTCGATTCTGAACAACCACAATAAAATGTGTGTACATACAAAATGATTATTCACTACTTTAATACTGTAGACCAAAGGCTGTTGTAAAGTCATTATGTACAAAGTTGAACTCCTTTTGGTGGTGATGGCTCTGGCAGTTATCCTCTGGTCACTGATCACTTTTATCTTGTTAGAGACTCTTTCAACTGTTCGTACATCCTCTGATCCTATAGAGGGGACAGTGGGCACAGACAATTAGTGTAGAATCAAATCATGCTTGTTCTAGTTAAATCCAGCCCCAGGATCCATTATTCACCGACCAGGTAATTTCCCACAACAAACATCGCTAACTTATTGTGGCAGGTGAGGAACGGCAGAACTAACACAGTCCATCTATGAACATTGACAGCTAATATTTATCGCTCACATTTATCATTATGGACAAATAATTATTTTAAAGTTAACAGCTAATTTCTTGCTATTGCCAATCTGACTGTGTAGGAATTCCAAGGACACCAGCCTAATGTTTAATGTTGCCATGTTTACAGTGGGACAAGAAAGGCTGGTTTTCCTGGCAACTTGATAGGGTGAGCTGACAGACAGTAAAGCACAATGGTCTCTTCACAGTGAGAAGTAGTGTCCTGGGCCTTAAAGGAATAGTTCACACAAAAATTGAAATTCAGTCATTATCTACTCACCCCTATGCCGGTAGAAAAATCGGGTAAAGTTTGTTAGTCCATAAAACAGTCCCGGAGATCCCCGGAAGAAGTACATTGCAGCGTTCTCCAAAACAACTGAAGTTGCTGGTGACCTGTCTTTCAGGAGTTCAAAAAATAACAGAAAATAACAAAAGCTGTTGTTTTCAAAATATGTCACGTTTGTGTGCACCCACCCCGGCCTCGATAGGTAAGACTAGCTCGAATTACCAGAAACAAGACTTCCGGCTGGCCTTCAAAATAAAAGCGCAATATTGTAGTTCATACAACCAAATTCAATAAGTGAGCACCCATATTAATGTTTGATGTCCACTTTAGTGTATGTTCTGTATGTATTCTGCACAGTGTAATGCATGCAGCATTTAAGTAAAAAATGGCACCTTTTATGGCATCTTTCATTATTATTATGACATCAAACATATGGATGCTCACTTATTGAATTTGACGATGTAATTGGTTTAAAACAGTATTTATACCCAATTTAAAATATCACGCTTTTCAGGGTTCCCACACCTTCTTAAACATCAAATTCAAGGACTTTTCAAGGACTTTCCAGGCCCAATTCCCTCAAATTCAAGGACCCAACACGGCATAGTTTGAGACATGGATCAAGGGTAATTACTGTTACAACATTGAGAATTTTTATAATGAGAACTAGCAGGCTTTACAGAAGCTCACAGACAATTAAAAAGAGAGAGGCTTGAATGTGTGAACACTTCTCAACTGTGCTGTGTTACAGTGATGGCAGACTATGTGGTCTCTTGGCCTTCTCTAACACAAATATATAAATTCAAGCACTTTCAATGACCCATGTCTATTTATGTCTATTTTCAAGAACTTTCAAGGCCTTGATTTTTTTTCTCAAATTCACAAACTTTCAAGGATTTCAAGAACCCGTGGGGACCTTAGCTTTTATTTTGAAGGCTAAACGGCCAAAACGGAAGTCTTGTTTGTGCTAGTCTTACCTATTGCAACCGAGGTGCGCACAAACGTGACGTAAAACAACAGCTGGAGTGGTGATTTCAGCTAAATAATGGTGTAAATGTCGGTCTTTTCAAGACACTGTTATTTTTTGAAGTGAAGTCTGAAAACAGGTCACCAGTAACTTCAGTTGTTTTGGAGAAAGATGCGATGTACTTCTTCCGGGGATCTTCGGGACTGTTGTATGGACTAACAAACTTTACCTGATTTTCTACTGACATGGGGGTGAGTAGATAATGACTGAATTTTCATTTTTGGGTGAACTATTCCTTTAATAATCAGCTGCAACATCACACATCTACACAGGAGTGCTGTTCCTGGGGAATAATAATGTGCAAATAAATAAAGCCACTACTGATATACTGGATGCGGTTTGTTTCTTCCAATACATTTCAAATCTATATATTTGGTAAGGGAATGTCCGATATGGATTTTGTTACAGATGCCAATATATTTTGTACTCAGGCTGCCAATAGCCAATTTTAAAGGTCCCGTATTCTACACTTTCCAGTGTTTTATGTCTTGAGGTCCATTAAAAGCTGTTTGTGTGGTGTCGTGTACCAAAAACACACTCAATCCATTTTTACACGTTCATTTTCCAGCATCTCTGTGAACCTTGCCAAGAACAGGCTGTTTCTGTTGCTGTGCCTTTAAGGTTCATTAATATTAACGACCCCTCTGGCTAACCGTTTCAAGAGTGAAACGTGAGACACCACAGACCATGGCAGCTGCAAACAGCGAGAGGCAGGGAAAACTCTGATAATAAACAATGAAAAACACTTTGTTAGTCTACTATTTCTTACAAAGATGATAATGACCGTACCTTTGTGACGCCACAAAGTTACGGTAGTCCAAACGGCTTGTTTAGAAGCTCTGCTTTCTAATATGGATTGTGTGGATTTAGTTGGCGACGTTTTGATACTTTCACAATATCCCCTTTCACACATGAAACCCGTAAAAGTGGCAGATTGAGTTTGCTGGTAATGATAGCAGTTTGTGTTGTTCACACAAGACATGCCGTTCCACCTTTTTAACATAATGCTGCCATTCACACAGCACCAGCAATACCGTTATATTCCACTGTTGTCATTACGTTTAACCGCCGGAGTCTCTGCAGTTTAAAACACAGCGGGTTAATCTCTCCGTCCGCCCAGACTCCGAGGATCTCTCTTATTTCACCGTCTGTCCAATTCCACATTTTCCTCAAAAAAGGTAAAGCTCCAGCCTTTTGTATGGTGGTTTGTATTCCTCTCCTACAGTCCTAACATAAAATGTTGTAAAACACGGATCGCTGTTCAATTCAGTAATAAACTTTATTTCATTATTTCATGCATTTTGCCAGAAAAAAAAACAGACTAGTTAATAATAATATAATAATAATAGCCTGTTGATTGATCACACACGATAGGTCTAATTATGATCCGATATGTGCGATACACGTGTTGGAGCTTTCTCAGCTCTGAGGAATAGGAAGGTGAAATTATTCCAGACAGGATGATGGATTAATAAAATGGTCAATGTTCTGGCATCGTTCACACATACAGTGGATACAGAACATTACTAGTAATGTTACAACGTCTTGAGCTGGGAAATGAGCAGAACTGATATACTGGCATTTCCACACCGGCTGCTGTTCACACATGACGGCATGCCGTCACATTTATGGAACAGGCTGCATGTGTCAAAGGGTCTAATGTTTAGATAGCACATCCAACTCCTTTATAATCAAAGAGGCAAGGGAAAACCTGTTTTACATGATATGGGACCTTTAATACTGATATTTCTGTTTACCACAATGACAAGTGAAGAGTAGGTAGCAAGTTTACTAGTTGAAAACGTTTACTCGCTCGCTTTATCGATTCGCCTTTTCTCAGGCCGACTTTGACAACACGATTTAGGAAAGAGGTGAAAACGTCAACACAGCTGGCCCATGTGTGTGGCTATTTGTTTATATCATTATGTCTCACGGAAATCTCCACGTAGCACACGTTAGTTTCAGGATTGGTTACAGGGTCTGAAATCGCTTATTGCAGGTTTAAAATCTTTGTCAAAGACAAATCATTTCAAATTTGAACGTCAGGCAAACGGTTTAAGAGTTATTGGCATTTGTCTGCTGTGGTGCCCTTTATGGGCCAAATTTCCTGAAATTTTCAAGCCAAAGCATAGTCACCTGTTGATGAGGTGGGTCAAGTTTCATGGGTATTGGACTTTGCATTCACAAGTTATGTTCATTTGCTAAATAGGTGCATAGATAGTTTGGCTGCCTATGGCAGTTTGGAACTTTTTGCCATGTGAGTCCAGAGATGCTGCATGACAAATTGGGGGATGACTGGATCAATGGTTTAGGACGTGTTGGCAAAAACAGCTTTTTCAGAAAATTGCGGTCTGCCATGTGCACTTGATTTGGCTTGATCCAAGGAATCTATGGAAAAAAATGTAATGTTTGTTGCCCGAGTAGTGGTTGAGATTTCAAACCTATCTGCCAAGTTGGGTTGCTGTGGGTCATACGGTCTCCAGATACTTTTAACAGAGATGATGAAGAAGAATCCAAACAAAAACAATTGTGTTCCAATTGTCCAATCCTAACAAAAATTGTAATTCTTCAGTTTGAAGTATTTTTTGCATGGAGAAAAAAGAATCATTGTACCATTTGTTCATTATCTTACCTTTTTGGACACAGAAGGCCGTACTTTCTTAAAGGCATCCTCAAAGTTTTGTTTGCTAACCCTGATGTCAGCTACAGGACCAGTGGAGAATGAGTGACCTGTATGTAGCCAATGAACAGAACAATCTCAACTGATGATAAGACTGAGGCCTGCTTGTCCAACTTTTTCTTCCCTGTTGTAGTTTAGAGTTCACACTTGGAAATGCCAAATAGTAGTCTAGTAGAATAGTAGAAGTAGGAAGCAAGTTACCTGAATAAGATGGGGAATGTTGGGACATCAGATAGGCCCTCAGGGCATTAACAGATGCTTCCCTTACTAAAGCAGACAGGTCAGCTCCACTGTATAAACAAGAAAAAAAAAAAAAATTAGACATAATTTTGATCCGATTTTTTTTCCTGTTGTGTATGAAGCGTTTGAGCCAGTGTTTTTTTTCTTTTTCTTAATGATTAAGTCTTAAAAAAAGAACAGTTTTTGCACTACAAACAAAGCCAAAGTTAACACTGACATAAGGTTGGAGGGATGGCACAGGAAACAAATAAAATTACCACCACTGCTACAAAATAACATTAGGGGAAACAGCAATATGAATATATGTAATATAGTATGAGAGGACAGCAGGTGTCTCCAGCTGAGACTTACGTGAAGCAGTCACAGCGCTCGTCGTGGGCAATCTCTTCAAGGCTTACACCCTGCTCCAGACGAGGTATGGTGCCCCCCTACAACATATGAACTTTTAAGTATCTGTCGTACTATAACACTAGTCAATACTGGGAGCAGGGGTTCTGTGCCAGCTCAGAGAAAAAGCTTTTAGCTCTAAGTACATGATATCCCCTCCATTCCATTTACAACATTCTTCTTAATTACAACAGGGGTAGTTGAACTTCTTCAGTTTGGATGCAAGAGTGTATTTGAGGACCCTTGGTTACCCTGGTTTAACCATTACCTTGGTGATGGTGAGCAAGATGGCATGGCGGTCTGCTGAAGGTGGCAGGCCCACATACAGGGTTTTATCCAGACGGCCAGGCCTCAGTATCGCAGGGTCTATGATATCTGGGAAGAGACAAGAAGGTGGCAATGGTTTATCGTTTATAAAAACAAAACAAAATGTGTTTGGGGATGAGAAAGGAGAGAAACTGGAGCACACTGATCAACTTGCAGCCTTTATTGCAGCCTAGTCAAGCTCTAGTTTAGCTTACCTGGTCTGTTGGTGGCAGCCATGATGAAGACTTGCCGGCGGGTCTCCAGGCCATCCATCTCCGTCAGCAGCTGGTTAACCACCCGCACACTGGCACCTGACTGAAGACACAGAGACCATGTTAGTATAAAGATATGATCAGGACACCACAAAAACAGCATATAATGGTGGAAATTAAATACCAGTACATGTAGTACCTCATGATCAAATCAAAAGTGTTGTATTCTGGGCTTGAAAAACAATATTAGAAGATTAAAAGTGTGAACATGATTATCTTCTCATGACCTCTGCGCCATTGTATTTGTCATAGTCATACAATCCTCTTGCTTACCTCATTGCCTGACCGACGTGGGCACAAGGCGTCAATCTCATCAAAAAAAATGACGCAAGGAGCCGAGTTGCGTCCCCTCTGGAATACCTGCCTCACAGCCCGCTCACTCTCTCCCACATACTGGTGAATGGTAGAAACACATAAGTTCAACCAGGAACTTCCTACACCATCCTTGTGTATGAAGCTTAAGTTATGGTGAAGAAGGGCAGCAGGACCGACAGCTTATTGGTCCAAGTGTTTAATGTATTTATACAGCACAGGAATATGAAAGGCACAATACAACTTGGCATAAAATAATGAGGAACAGATTTATAAAACTTATAGACTAAGGAATGTTTTCAGAACATGTGCGATAGGCTGCAGGAGCCTCATTTATAAAACTATGCGTAGATTCCACACTAAAAAGTTATGTATGGACAAAAGAGGAAAATTATGTATGGACAAAAATAAGCTGTGTGTATGCATACCGGCACGCAATTTCCCCTGTGTCAATCCCCAAAATCTTGAAATACGCAGTACGCAGTGCACACGCCTCATACTCTGCCCCCTTAACTCCCACAATTAACCATAGATGGTTAATGAAATGCCCTTAAAGGAATAGTTCACCCAAAAATGAAAATTCAGTCATTATCTACTCACCCCCATGCCAGTAGAAAATCGGGTAAAGTTTGTTAGTCCATACAACAGTCCCGGAGATCCCTGGAGTTGCAATGTACTTCGGAGATCTCCAGGACTGTTGTATCTAACAAACTTTACCTGATTTTCTACTGGCATGGAGGTGAGTAGATAATGACTGAATTTTCATTTTTGGGTGAACTATTCCTTCAATGAATATTGATGTGCATGTAAATGTGCTTGTAATTCCATTCTCTGTGGGTGAAAATGGCAAAGCTGGAGCAAAACGGAATAGAGAAATTTCCGTCACTCAAATTTGCCTATAATTTGAAGTGACGTTTGAAGTGTGGCGTTTGAGGCTCCTCATGCATAGTATCCCCTTCACCTCCATAGGATGATGGATGAGAGACGTTTTGTCTACACATTTCTGACAGTATGGAGCTTAGCCTATATAGGCATGTGAATTATCTTCACAAATTGTTTCCGCATTGAGGATAAACCTGTGTATCCTCCGGCCATGCCTCATTGGAGGACAGAGGCGAGGAGATATGAAGGATCCTTCATGCATCTTCTAACCATCCTTAATGATGGCAGCTGTCATCGGATGTTGAGTCAGCGAGGAGTCGAGGCCGCGAGGATGGAGGATAAGACGCATTTTGGCCAAATGGAATGTACCCCTTGACATTGTCAAGGAGGTTTTTAGACGTTTTTATGACACACAATATTATTATTAGAGGGCTTTCTGTGGAGTAGGACTAGAAATTAACTGAGTGTAAAGATATTTTTGTTTTATTTCACTACTTTGCCATTGTAGTCAAAATTTCCCACCGTCTCCAAAATGTGAGCATGCACAGGTCTAAGTTTCTGTAGTGGTATGCACAGTCTCACAAGTTTGCTTTTATAAATCCAACAATCTGTGTGAAGAGTGGCACATGCAGTTTTCATGCCAGTTTAGTGTGCACACAAGGTTTTATAAGTGAGGCCCTGGGTCTTTACATCCACTGAGAGTGATTCTGTTTAGTTTTCAATAAAACATGATAGACATCTGAGCGTTCTAGTTTCAGGAGAAGAACAAGCCAAATTTGCTTCTCAAAGATGTACATATGGACATACAGAGGTGGCACACCTCTAACCCTAACCCTGCTCAAAATAAACAATTTACTGGTGGGAAATCAAAGTAGAAGGACTTGGGATAGGATAATAAGGTGGCCCGTTTGTTGCATTTTATTCACCATTTTCACTTCACTATTGGAATAAATCAGTGTGCGGCAGTACTGTGGTCCAACTGAACAGCAGTGTCCAGGCAACCTCCACTACAACAAGATGAACAAGTTCCTAAACATGAGCACAACTGCATGGAGCTCAGTGACTCACCATGTTGAGCAGCTCTGGACCCTTGACAGAGATGAAGTTCAGGCCTGACTCATTGGCCACTGCCTGCCATGACATACAACACAGTGCAAAACTGTCACTGAGCAGCTACATGTTCTCTCTCGTTCTTTTTCTTTCTCTTCTCGTTGACAGCTACTTGACACCTGGCTGTGTTACAGTTTAAAATTATCATATTGTGAAAGAATGGCCATATATCATATAGACATATGAAATCAGAGTAGATATTAGGCAGATATACATTTGACGATAAGTGTCCAAATCACACATTGCTAGTTAAGGACTGGTTTTATTGTAAAACTATGACATGGTAAACTGATATATATTACATAAATTAACACATCAGACTAGAGTTGTTAAAAACAAACAATCATGATACTGGCATTCAGGTAACAACTGCACATTTGTGAGGTAGGGGTACCTTTGCCAGCAGCGTCTTCCCACAGCCTGGAGGTCCAGCCAGCAGCACTCCTGATGGAGCACTGAGCCCCAGGGAACTGAACTGCTCTGGAGAACGCACTGGGGCCTGAAAAACACAAACACAAACACACACACACACACACAGATCTTATTCTGCTCTGCAGTACAATGACAGTATTCATTCTTTGAGTCAGCAGAGTGTGACCTGCGATGAACCAGTCCAAATGTGGGCCAGCTCAGAGCAGGGCATGGGCCACCACTCCACTTGAAAGCATCAAGTCCCTTTATCTTAACATAATGTGGTATTGACAACGGTATGTGGTAGGAAAATAACAGCTGCCCAGTTAAATGAGGCATAACAACAAATTAACGTCCTATCCTGTATTGACTCTGCTAAAATGTACAACACTTGAAAAGGTGGTCAAGTAGGTGATATGAGTTTTGTACCCCATAGGTGTAGAATCAGGCAGCTAACAGTCTGGGGTAGCACAACTGTGTTACGTGCCAATAGGAATAAACAATCTACCCGTCTTCTGATTTAATATATTGCTGCTGTAAAGGGTAACTACTATCTTGACTTTAGGACAATGTCTGACTACAGTGTTTATTAAACTATGAGTAGGGACCATAAAATGCTTTTAGTTGGAATCTGTATGACCAAAGTTCAAGTACACTTTAATGGGCCTAGTGCCCAGGGTGAGGCTAGATTTTAATTTGGATCATGGACTTAAAGTGTTCAGAAGCTTGATGCTACCAATATGGCCATGGTCAGCTCCTCTCGGATGTCCTGCAGAGCTCCCACATCCTCCCAGGTGACATCAGGTGTGGTGGCGAAGCCCTCCCGCTTGGCTGAGGGCTGGACGCTGGCCAGGGAGGCCTGAAAGTCGGACATAAGGATGGACAGACCAGCCAGCTCTTCCTCCGACAGTGATTCAGTGTTCTTAAGCAGCTGCAACAGGCGCCACAGCTCCCCCTGCTGGACAGAGCAGAGACCTGATCAGGACAACACAAGATAGCAGGGTAGCAATCCTAATACATATGTTTGCAAATGCCTGCCACCCAGGTATTTCCAGGTGGCACTTAAGAGAGGCTTCATACACTGTGAAAGTCAAAACAGGAAGACAAGCCTGGGGTAACATCTTAAAACACAACCAAGTGGCTTTATCCAGTTACATGACGGTCTAGATGAAATCACAAGCATGTTTAAGGGCTGGTTTCGCGGACAGGGATTAAGCCTAGTCCTAGACTGAACACAAAATTCAATGGAGATATCTATTGAAAAAGTCCTTAGTCTATGACTAGGCTTAATCTCTGTCCGCAAAACCAGCCCTGAGTGTTTTAAAATGATTAAGTGATAGAGGAAGCATTAAATCCACCTTCCCTCACTGTACTTACTAGCTGCAACACCCGCTTTATATCAGCATGCATCTCTATACATAAACAAAAACTCATTGTTTAAAACAAAGCATGACCACTACTCGTGATTTATCATCATAATCATCTTATTTGAATGTAATCTCACATGTCTGGCTCCTTTGCTAATGTTATTGTTTTCTCAGTAGAGATGAAGGCAGCTGATAAACAAACAAAGCTTACAGCATACTGCTTATACATGTGCTCTATGTATTGATGAACTCCCAATGCATAAGAAATTGTTTTATACCCTTCCTGAGATCTATGCCATATCACAGTTGTGTTTGTTGCTTGCTTTTGTCCTGTCTACAAAAGTACAGAAGAATAGAAATGACCCTCTGCCCTGCTACATCTCTCTGTGCTGTCAGTTTCACCTGTATCTTTACATCATTAAATTACTAGCCTTTGACATTGTCACATTATCTACTCTGTTTTACTGCTCAGCAGCTCCTCTGGTCCAGACTGTCCCTGCTCCTCCTCAGGACGAGTCCTTTTCCTTCTTTGAAAATATTTTTCAAAATTAAGAGTTAAAAAGGTAATATTAACGTAACACTGACTAGCAGCTAGACAGCGTGCTAATCTCGGAAACCCTGCTGTATTCCGAGTAACGTTAACTGTTATTTTCGGGAATTCAGCTGGCTGTCTTCTTGGCATGGGAGGAAAAAAAAAATCCCCTCACGCCCGCGTGTGCAATGGGAGGCGCATAGACGGGTCCGGGGGGGGGGGGGGAGAGAGACTTGGATAAACGCAATGTCAATATGGTGCCTACGTTGATAGTCTCATTTAATTTGCCCATTTACATTCCAGCTAATAACATGCAATGCTGTCATAGGATACTATTTGAAATTTCGTCATTAGTAGTAATGAAGAGAGTATATAAAACCATCTGTAGACACCATATAATAAAATAAAAACACCTACAAAAAGGAGATCTAACCACCCTTTAAGCCTGGTCACCACACCACACATACCCTTAAAAACCCACAAATCCCCAAAAAACAGGGGGAAGGACTCCAACTATCCTAACAAACCTACATCAGACGACATGACACTGAGAAAGTTGGCAAACATATCCACCATGCCAGCACTTCCAAAAACAACCAGTTACTAATAACAGAACCCCACTGCTACCACGTCCGCAAACTAACGCTCAATGCATTAATCATAATGAGTGTGATTCAGTGCAGCTTATACCATCGAAAAAGTTCTAGTCGTCCCATCCTACAATAGTGCAATAGTCCAAACTTCAGTAGACAAAGCTAAAGGAGACAAGTGGTACAGATCCAGTCCACAAATCCGATCTCCTCAGCCTCCTGCAGGGCCTCAAAGATATGATGTTCAGAGCCAGGATAAGCTTGAATTTGGCCGGGTAGATAAGGAATGCTCTGTAGCCCGTTTTCAGAGACTTGCTCACTTGCTCAATTTCAATCTTCTCCCTAGCCAAGCATGGGAACCGTACTGGCAGGGAAGAAGAGATGTAGGATAAGGAGCTGGATGTTTCAACTCCCTCAGGTATGTTGTAGACGCAGAAATTGTCTCTTCGACTCCGGTCTTTGAGCTCACCTAACTTAACTTAAATTTAGTGAGTTGTCATGTTTTGTAATGTGCAATGTTCATAATGCACGGCGCAAAGTGCCACAGTTATTGAAGAATGTGATTAACGGTTTCAAATGGCTCTGAAATACACACAATATTTTTTCGGACAACGTTTTAACCTTATAGATTAAATTGTGCTCAATTTTGACTGTTTTCTGAGTGTTTTCTTACTTTTAGACTAGTCGACTAGTCTAAATTTAAATTTTCGTTTAATCGATGGGGAAATTAGTCGTTAGGAACATCCCTAGTTCGTGCAACCAGTTAGTTCTGCTGGAATGGTGTCGAGTCTACTCTGGAGATTCGGAAATTGTGTTTCAATGAACAAGCGTTTTTCCATCTCTGATTCAATCATGGTGAATAGCAACTCGTCCACACTTTCCATAGGGGTTTCATGGTTCTGCTCGTTTTGAGTATTTGGATGGCCTCGGATGGACTTCGATCGTGAAGTCATCTTGAATCAGTATGCTCTGAGATTCATTGCAGTAAAATTCCAGTTTACACCAAACTCGCATGTGTAACCAACAGTATTTGTAAACAGTAACTTCATACTTTTTAATTGGAAATTTATAGCACTGCTCAATACTCAGAAAGTTAACATGAGTGCAGTGCAGAGACTTAATTGCATATGATCAACAGTTGGATTCCACTGGACCCATCGCTCTCACTGTAGATTAGGACAAGTACCACAACCACAAGTCAACCTCTGTCAACCTGTTACAACACTGCTTATGCATCCTTGGCGACATGGACAACCTTGATCTTTCACCTCACCTTCGCAAATCACTCTGAATCCTTGTTCTAGCAAAACGCATACTAACAAAAAACACACTACATACAGCATAGAACAAACCACAATGCCAGTATCAAACTCATCATCCCCCATTTTGTATATTCTGACTCCTTTTTCCATCTATTTCTTAGCATATGTATATCCGTCTGCATGTACGCAATATGTACATACAAACAGAAATGCAAATGTAAGTTTATTTGCATAATTAAAAAACATTTTTCCCAAATGACTAGTAAAATTGCTATGACTGAACCGAAGGTCATCCCATAGTAATAGTTTTGCACTGGTAAATTTTTTGACCTTTACAACCTATTAATCTACCTTACCTCCAGGGTATGCCGCCCTGAATCTCCCTGAGGTAACCGTTTGAGCTCCATCATCTCCTCGCTCTCTGTGTTGACTGAGGGGTGGCCATCGATGGGTCCTACATCGCAGCTCTCCTCTCTAACCTGTCCCTGTGGCAGAGGAGCCTTGTCCTGAGGCCCACTTGTTGACAGGTCCATTGAGGGGCATTGGCTTTGGCTCTGCAACTGTCCATGCATTTCTAGTAGAACCCTGTTTACTGCACTCATGGCAGCTTCGCGGCACAGTGCCATAAGATCTGCGCCCACATAGCCTGGGGTGAGCCGGGCCAACTGCTGGTAGTCAAAGTCCTCGGGCAGCTTCAGCTTCCGACATAGGGTCTTCAAGATCCTGTAAGAGTAGATAATGGTATGTTTCATGTTAAGTGTTAATATAGTAACAGTGTCAATACAATCAGTATCTGCAGTCACTCAAAGAAATTTTAAATCAATATCTACCCACGTAAACAAACCTCTTTTTAAAAATACATATAATGCATATTGCTGGTGTTTTTATGTCAAGATCTGTTGGCCAATTTGAGAATGGAAAAATAATTTCAAATGCGTTTTGGGTTTCTGTTGATAGGACTCTCCTTTTGATTACATTTGAACTATGATTGGGTCTTTAATTCCATTACAAAATCATTCTAAGAGTAACTTTGGTTCAAAGGATGAATGGTTAAAAAATACAGAAAGAGCAGAGGGCAAAAAAAAAAAAATTTGTATTGAATGCATCACTTTGTGATAGGTGAAAAACTGAAAACATCTGATTTGACAAATAAGGCTATCTATTTAGGTAGACTTTACTGGTCTAACTGGCAAATTTGTAGAGCACTCTCAAAATAAATATAATAAATATAGCAGCAAGCGGCAATTGGCAGGACCTAAGCACAACATGCTAATTTGTTCAAAGATGAGAAACCTAAAACATTATGATTAGTTATGAGTGAATGGCTTGAAAAGCTGATGCATTTTAGAGATTGTCGGTGGTCTTAATGTCCGAGAATATCTTTTGCTATCATGGAATCCACTTGAACAAAGGAGGCAAAAGCTTTACAATTAAATTTAACTCATTTTGTCAAATTGGTAGCCTGCAATATAATTCGCCGCTAACTCTTTTGCAACTATCTACTGCAAACATAGGGAGAACATACAAACTCCACACAGGAAAGACTGGGGCAGAGATTCTAATGCTGTGAGGGGACATACAGTGGCATCCAGTAGAGTTTACATTCTCTGAAGCTCATGTTCTGGGATATTTCTCACCATGAATTCAGTGACATTTGGTAATCTTTATAATTTGGGGATGAAGTGTCCTATAAATAAATATATTTGCAGACCTCCTCAGCTCGTCTCTCTTCGATCTGCTCCATTGTCTTCGCTATCGGCAGGCATCAACACAAAATCAATACAAAGCGGGCCAATCACTGTTTTTGCGTCCCTGCGTCGCCCTACATGTAGTCAAATTTTTGGAGTGGTGCAAGTAACCTCCGGCGGCAGCCTCTGTGGGCTAGAGACACTTTTAGCCTATTTACGACTAGGAAGTACGAGCTTACCTGGAGCACGTGGAGGCAGCCAGACTACCAGATCGCTGTAGGGCGACCACAGCTCCATGAGTGCGGTAAATCTTGGAGATAATGACTTAAATATTGGACTTTTGGACCCAGAGTGCAATCGTTTGGATTCGGAAGACTTGGATTATGGTGCAGAAGCTGCACTTTTAAGGCCCATTTACATCTAGACAATAACTATAAAGATCGCTATAACAAGTTTTAAATCATTCTAAGTAAATAGAATGTCAGTGTTGACACTACAACTATAAAAACATCCAAAACGACAACTACAACTATTTTGTTGGTTCCATCTCAGAGCGATTTTTTTGGATGTAGAGACAACGATGTTACAACCTGGCTCAAGGAAGTAACAGTGAGGGGAGACGTACGCCAAAGTAAAAATTAAAACAACGATTTATTAACTAAAACTAAGGGAAAATAACTAGACAACACAAACTACATCAAACCAAAAGAACAGAACAAAAGGTGTGCATAAGTGAGGAGGGAGAGAGCAACTGATGGTCAGATGGCTTTTTAAGCCCAAGGAGTACACCGGGCCCAGGTGCACTCAATCAGCCTTGACGACCCCACCCACCAGGCTCCTGCAAGACAGAGCCAGGAGAGTGGTCGTCACAACGATAAAACATTTTCAACCAATCAAAATAACGTTCTACAAAGGAAGGGGTGGGAGAATTCGGTAGTTCACTGCAGTGATGGCATTGCTTGCTGAGGAACTGATTACAGAAGTCCAGAGGAACCCAGCGCTATTTGACAAAGACCATCGCCTCTAAAATTGTTGAAAAGAAACGTGACATACCGGTCGGGATCGGAAGAGTTCTTGGGATTAGCGGTAAGGCGTGTTTACTGACTTGGATATACTCGCTAACTAGAGTATTTGCTAGTTATCTTGCTAACTAACAAAATAGCATTATGTCTTGGCCAACCTGATCTGCTGAGGGCAAATGTGTTATTATCCTATCTTTTTAATGGCTATGACCGGAAGGTAACAAGTAGCCTATTGAAAACCTATTTAGCCACAGTGACATTACAGGTGTTTCTCTCAACATGGAGACTAGCCTCTTTGATCCACAGTAGATGTGGTGTTCAGAGTCACCTACTGGTAAAGAAAATGAACAGCTTCACTTGGTGACTACCACTAGCTCTTATATAAACAAAGCACAATAATCTCATGAAAGCGCTGTAAAAGAGCATTAGTGATTCTGCCAGATCAGCTATGTCGTTATTTATTTTCGAGAACGAGTAAAATAAAAGTACATCAGTAAAGTAATCATGCTCCATTTTTTCTCTGATATTCGGCACCGATGATATCGTCGCAGTGTGAATGCGTGAGCAACACAGTATAGTTTGTAGTTATCTTTACAGTTGTCGCTGTAGATGTGAATGCGCCTTTATGGTCATTTTTGGAGCTCTAAACTATATGCCTATGTTATGTGGACATATTGTTGTTATGTGGTCATCGGGGTGAGTAGGCTAATGACAGAATTTTTTTTTCTTCTTTTTTTCCCCCATCACTGTATAGGTAATTTAGAAAACGCGAAGATGTTCAACAATCAGGACCTTTATCAATGTTTATGTTCGATCTAACAGAATGGAATAAAACAAAATTACTATTCCAAGACCGGCCACACACACACACACACACACACACACACACACACACACACACACACACAGGGAAATAAAAAATCGTCTGGGTATCGGCCAATATGGCTGGCACAATATCAGCAATCGGTATCGGCTCCAAAAATCCAGATCAGTGCATCCCTACTAATAATCTTGA
>NC_135998.1:1562163-1567163 GCF_048128805.1 Centroberyx gerrardi
CTCCAGGGAGTACCAGGAGCAAATCCAAATAGAAAAAAAAAAGTTAAAGTCCAACCGCCACCAGGGGCTCGGGGTGAAAATCCTGCCCGGGAAGAGGCGCACAGCCTCGGGCAGGGCGCCCCCCTACCATCCCTGGAGCTCCAGGGAGTACCAGGAGCAAATCCAAATAGAAAAAAAAAAGTTAAAGTCCAACTGCCACCAGGGGCTCGGGGTGAAAATCCTGCCCGGGAAGAGGCGCACAGCCTCGGGCAGGGCTTCCAGGGCGCCCCCCTACCTCCCTGGAGCTCCAGGGAGTACCAGGAGCAAATCCAAATAGAAAAAAAAAAGTTAAAGTCCAACCGCCACCAGGAGCTCGGTGTGAAAATCCTGCCCGGGAAGAGGCGCACAGCCTCGGGCAGGGCTTCCAGGGCGCCCCCCTACCTCCCTGGAGCTCCAGGGAGTACCAGGAGCAAATCCAAATAGAAAAAAAAAAGGTTAAAGTCCAACCGCCACCAGGGGCTCGGGGTGAAAATCCTGCCCGGGAAGAGGCGCACAGCCTCGGGCAGGGCTTCCAGGGCGCCCCCCTACCTCCCTGGAGCTCCAGGGAGTACCAGGAGCAGAAAGAAATATTTTGTTTAAAAAAAAGACAAAGTGCTGCGGCACTTAGGCTGTGGGGCGAAAACAGGCGGAGTACCAGGAGCACAAAGTTTAAGTTGGAGTACCAGGGGCACCAAAGATTAAGTTGGTACACCAGGGGCACCAAAGTTTGAGTTGGTATACCAGGAGCAGGAAAGTTTGGGCGGATGGTAGTCTGCTTGTATCCGGGGAGGGGTGCTTAAGAGTGGGTCTGCAGGTTCGGCTGGTGCTGGGGTTCCTGGATGGTGGAGGTTAGGGGCCGGAGATAGGGGGCAGCTAACAGGTGTGTGGGTGGCCGAGGCAGGGGCTCCAAATTGGGGTAAAAGTGAGGTGGAGGGCCCCCTGGAGGTAGGGGGCCGATAGCAGGTGTGTGTGGCCGAAGCAGGTGCTCTAAATTGGGTAAAAGGGAGGTGGAGAGCCGCCTGGAGATAGAGGGCCGCTCCCCGGTGTGTGTGGCCGAAGCAGGGGCTTTAAATCGGGTAAAAGGGAGGTGGAGAGCCGCCTGGAGATAGGGGGCCGCTCCCAGGTGTGTGTGGCCGAAGCAGGGGCTTTAAATCGGGTAAAAGGGAGGTGGAGAGCCGCCTGGAGATAGGGGCCCGCTCCCAGGTGTGTGTGGCCGAAGCAGGGGCTTTAAATCGGGTAAAAGGGAGGTGGAGAGCCGCCTGGAGATAGGGGCCCGCTCCCAGGTGTGTGTGGCCGAAGCAGGGGCTCTAAATTGGGTTAAAAGTGAAGTGGAGAGCCGCCTGGAGATAGGGGCCCGCTCCCAGGTGTGTGTGGCCGAAGCAGGGGCTTTAAATCGGGTAAAAGGGAGGTGGAGAGCCGCCTGGAGATAGGGGCCCGCTCCCAGGTGTGTGTGGCCGAAGCAGGGGCTTTAAATCGGGTAAAAGGGAGGTGGAGAGCCGCCTGGAGATAGGGGGCCGCTCCCAGGTGTGTGTGGCCGAAGCAGGGGCTTTAAATCGGGTAAAAGGGAGGTGGAGAGCCGCCTGGAGATAGGGGCCCGCTCCCAGGTGTGTGTGGCCGAAGCAGGGGCTTTAAATCGGGTAAAAGGGAGGTGGAGAGCCGCCTGGAGATAGGGGCCCGCTCCCAGGTGTGTGTGGCCGAAGCAGGGGCTCTAAATTGGGTTAAAAGTGAAGTGGAGAGCCGCCTGGAGATAGGGGCCCGCTCCCAGGTGTGTGTGGCCGAAGCAGGGGCTTTAAATCGGGTAAAAGGGAGGTGGAGAGCCGCCTGGAGATAGGGGCCCGCTCCCAGGTGTGTGTGGCCGAAGCAGGGGCTTTAAATCGGGTAAAAGGGAGGTGGAGAGCCGCCTGGAGATAGGGGGCCGCTCCCAGGTGTGTGTGGCCGAAGCAGGGGCTTTAAATCGGGTAAAAGGGAGGTGGAGAGCCGCCTGGAGATAGGGGCCCGCTCCCAGGTGTGTGTGGCCGAAGCAGGGGCTTTAAATCGGGTAAAAGGGAGGTGGAGAGCCGCCTGGAGATAGGGGCCCGCTCCCAGGTGTGTGTGGCCGAAGCAGGGGCTCTAAATTGGGTTAAAAGTGAAGTGGAGAGCCGCCTGGAGATAGGGGCCCGCTCCCAGGTGTGTGTGGCCGAAGCAGGGGCTTTAAATCGGGTAAAAGGGAGGTGGAGAGCCGCCTGGAGATAGGGGGCCGCTCCCAGGTGTGTGTGGCCGAAGCAGGGGCTTTAAATCGGGTAAAAGGGAGGTGGAGAGCCGCCTGGAGATAGGGGCCCGCTCCCAGGTGTGTGTGGCCGAAGCAGGGGCTTTAAATCGGGTAAAAGGGAGGTGGAGAGCCGCCTGGAGATAGGGGCCCGCTCCCAGGTGTGTGTGGCCGAAGCAGGGGCTCTAAATTGGGTTAAAAGTGAAGTGGAGAGCCGCCTGGAGATAGGGGCCCGCTCCCAGGTGTGTGTGGCCGAAGCAGGGGCTTTAAATCGGGTAAAAGGGAGGTGGAGAGCCGCCTGGAGATAGGGGCCCGCTCCCAGGTGTGTGTGGCCGAAGCAGGGGCTTTAAATCGGGTAAAAGGGAGGTGGAGAGCCGCCTGGAGATAGGGGCCCGCTCCCAGGTGTGTGTGGCCGAAGCAGGGGCTTTAAATCGGGTAAAAGGGAGGTGGAGAGCCGCCTGGAGATAGGGGCCCGCTCCCAGGTGTGTGTGGCCGAAGCAGGGGCTCTAAATTGGGTTAAAAGTGAAGTGGAGAGCCGCCTGGAGATAGGGGCCCGCTCCCAGGTGTGTGTGGCCGAAGCAGGGGCTTTAAATCGGGTAAAAGGGAGGTGGAGAGCCGCCTGGAGATAGGGGCCCGCTCCCAGGTGTGTGTGGCCGAAGCAGGGGCTTTAAATCGGGTAAAAGGGAGGTGGAGAGCCGCCTGGAGATAGGGGGCCGCTCCCAGGTGTGTGTGGCCGAAGCAGGGGCTTTAAATCGGGTAAAAGGGAGGTGGAGAGCCGCCTGGAGATAGGGGCCCGCTCCCAGGTGTGTGTGGCCGAAGCAGGGGCTTTAAATCGGGTAAAAGGGAGGTGGAGAGCCGCCTGGAGATAGGGGCCCGCTCCCAGGTGTGTGTGGCCGAAGCAGGGGCTCTAAATTGGGTTAAAAGTGAAGTGGAGAGCCGCCTGGAGATAGGGGCCCGCTCCCAGGTGTGTGTGGCCGAAGCAGGGGCTTTAAATCGGGTAAAAGGGAGGTGGAGAGCCGCCTGGAGATAGGGGGCCGCTCCCAGGTGTGTGTGGCCGAAGCAGGGGCTTTAAATCGGGTAAAAGGGAGGTGGAGAGCCGCCTGGAGATAGGGGCCCGCTCCCAGGTGTGTGTGGCCGAAGCAGGGGCTTTAAATCGGGTAAAAGGGAGGTGGAGAGCCGCCTGGAGATAGGGGCCCGCTCCCAGGTGTGTGTGGCCGAAGCAGGGGCTCTAAATTGGGTTAAAAGTGAAGTGGAGAGCCGCCTGGAGATAGGGGCCCGCTCCCAGGTGTGTGTGGCCGAAGCAGGGGCTTTAAATCGGGTAAAAGGGAGGTGGAGAGCCGCCTGGAGATAGGGGGCCGCTCCCAGGTGTGTGTGGCCGAAGCAGGGGCTTTAAATCGGGTAAAAGGGAGGTGGAGAGCCGCCTGGAGATAGGGGCCCGCTCCCAGGTGTGTGTGGCCGAAGCAGGGGCTTTAAATCGGGTAAAAGGGAGGTGGAGAGCCGCCTGGAGATAGGGGCCCGCTCCCCGGTGTGTGTGGCCGAAGCAGGGGCTCTAAATTGGGTTAAAAGTGAAGTGGAGAGCCGCCTGGAGATAGGGGCCCGCTCCCAGGTGTGTGTGGCCGAAGCAGGGGCTTTAAATCGGGTAAAAGGGAGGTGGAGAGCCGCCTGGAGATAGGGGCCCGCTCCCCGGTGTGTGTGGCCGAAGCAGGGGCTCTAAATTGGGTTAAAAGTGAAGTGGAGAGCCGCCTGGAGATAGGGGCCCGCTCCCAGGTGTGTGTGGCCGAAGCAGGGGCTTTAAATCGGGTAAAAGGGAGGTGGAGAGCCGCCTGGAGATAGGGGCCCGCTCCCAGGTGTGTGTGGCCGAAGCAGGGGCTTTAAATCGGGTAAAAGGGAGGTGGAGAGCCGCCTGGAGATAGGGGCCCGCTCCCAGGTGTGTGTGGCCGAAGCAGGGGCTCCAAATCCGGTAAAAGGGAGGTGGAGAGCCGACTGGAGATAGGGGGCGGATAGCAGGTGTGTGTGGCCGAAGAAGGGGCTCTAAATCGGGTAAAAGGGAGGTGGAGAGCCGCCTGGAGATAGGGGCCCGCTCCCAGGTGTGTGTGGCCGAAGCAGGGGCTCTAAATTGGGTAAAAGGGAGGTGGAGAGCCGACTGGAGATAGGGGGCCTCTCCCAGGTGTGTGTGGCCGAAGCAGGGGCTCTAAATTGGGTTAAAAGTGAGGTGGAGGGCCCCCTGGAGGTAGGGGGCCGATAGCAGGTGTGTGTGGCCGAAGAAGGGGCTCTAAATCGGGTAAAAGGGAGGTGGAGAGCCGCCTGGAGATAGGGGGCCGCTCCCGGGTCTCTGGGTCCGAAAAAGGGGTTGAAATTCGGGTAGAGTTGGGCCCCGCTCCTCGGCCTCTCTGGTGTTTGGGTTAAGTCCCCAGGACCAGAGAGGGGGAACAGCGGGGGCAGTGGCCCCGCTTCTCGGCCTCTCTGGTGTTTGGGCGAGTGACACGGTAAGGGGTGGTTTTGCAAACAGGCTAAGTCCCCAAGACCAGAGAGGGGGAACCACGCGGGCAGTGGCCCCGCTTCTCGGCCTCTCTGGTGTTTGGGCGAGTGACACGGTAAGGGGTGGTTTTGCAAACAGGCTAAGTCCCCAAGACCAGAGAGGGGGAACCACGCGGGCAGTGGCCCCGCTTCTCGGCCTCTCTGGTGTTTGGGCGAGTGACACGGTAAGGGGTGGTTTTGCAAACAGGCTAAGTCCCCA
>NC_135998.1:1577163-1579663 GCF_048128805.1 Centroberyx gerrardi
GGGCGCCCCCCTACCATCCCTGGAGCTCCAGGGAGTACCAGGAGCAAATCCAAATAGAAAAAAAAAAGTTAAAGTCCAACTGCCACCAGGGGCTCGGGGTGAAAATCCTGCCCGGGAAGAGGCGCACAGCCTCGGGCAGGGCTTCCAGGGCGCCCCCCTACCTCCCTGGAGCTCCAGGGAGTACCAGGAGCAAATCCAAATAGAAAAAAAAAAGTTAAAGTCCAACCGCCACCAGGAGCTCGGTGTGAAAATCCTGCCCGGGAAGAGGCGCACAGCCTCGGGCAGGGCTTCCAGGGCGCCCCCCTACCTCCCTGGAGCTCCAGGGAGTACCAGGAGCAAATCCAAATAGAAAAAAAAAAGGTTAAAGTCCAACCGCCACCAGGGGCTCGGGGTGAAAATCCTGCCCGGGAAGAGGCGCACAGCCTCGGGCAGGGCTTCCAGGGCGCCCCCCTACCTCCCTGGAGCTCCAGGGAGTACCAGGAGCAGAAAGAAATATTTTGTTTAAAAAAAAGACAAAGTGCTGCGGCACTTAGGCTGTGGGGCGAAAACAGGCGGAGTACCAGGAGCACAAAGTTTAAGTTGGAGTACCAGGGGCACCAAAGATTAAGTTGGTACACCAGGGGCACCAAAGTTTGAGTTGGTATACCAGGAGCAGGAAAGTTTGGGCGGATGGTAGTCTGCTTGTATCCGGGGAGGGGTGCTTAAGAGTGGGTCTGCAGGTTCGGCTGGTGCTGGGGTTCCTGGATGGTGGAGGTTAGGGGCCGGAGATAGGGGGCAGCTAACAGGTGTGTGGGTGGCCGAGGCAGGGGCTCCAAATTGGGGTAAAAGTGAGGTGGAGGGCCCCCTGGAGGTAGGGGGCCGATAGCAGGTGTGTGTGGCCGAAGCAGGTGCTCTAAATTGGGTAAAAGGGAGGTGGAGAGCCGCCTGGAGATAGAGGGCCGCTCCCCGGTGTGTGTGGCCGAAGCAGGGGCTTTAAATCGGGTAAAAGGGAGGTGGAGAGCCGACTGGAGATAGGGGGCCGCTCCCAGGTGTGTGTGGCCGAAGCAGGGGCTTTAAATCGGGTAAAAGGGAGGTGGAGAGCCGCCTGGAGATAGGGGCCCGCTCCCAGGTGTGTGTGGCCGAAGCAGGGGCTTTAAATCGGGTAAAAGGGAGGTGGAGAGCCGCCTGGAGATAGGGGCCCGCTCCCAGGTGTGTGTGGCCGAAGCAGGGGCTCTAAATTGGGTTAAAAGTGAAGTGGAGAGCCGCCTGGAGATAGGGGCCCGCTCCCAGGTGTGTGTGGCCGAAGCAGGGGCTTTAAATCGGGTAAAAGGGAGGTGGAGAGCCGCCTGGAGATAGGGGCCCGCTCCCAGGTGTGTGTGGCCGAAGCAGGGGCTTTAAATCGGGTAAAAGGGAGGTGGAGAGCCGCCTGGAGATAGGGGGCCGCTCCCAGGTGTGTGTGGCCGAAGCAGGGGCTTTAAATCGGGTAAAAGGGAGGTGGAGAGCCGCCTGGAGATAGGGGCCCGCTCCCAGGTGTGTGTGGCCGAAGCAGGGGCTTTAAATCGGGTAAAAGGGAGGTGGAGAGCCGCCTGGAGATAGGGGCCCGCTCCCAGGTGTGTGTGGCCGAAGCAGGGGCTCTAAATTGGGTTAAAAGTGAAGTGGAGAGCCGCCTGGAGATAGGGGCCCGCTCCCAGGTGTGTGTGGCCGAAGCAGGGGCTTTAAATCGGGTAAAAGGGAGGTGGAGAGCCGCCTGGAGATAGGGGGCCGCTCCCAGGTGTGTGTGGCCGAAGCAGGGGCTTTAAATCGGGTAAAAGGGAGGTGGAGAGCCGCCTGGAGATAGGGGCCCGCTCCCAGGTGTGTGTGGCCGAAGCAGGGGCTTTAAATCGGGTAAAAGGGAGGTGGAGAGCCGCCTGGAGATAGGGGCCCGCTCCCAGGTGTGTGTGGCCGAAGCAGGGGCTCTAAATTGGGTTAAAAGTGAAGTGGAGAGCCGCCTGGAGATAGGGGCCCGCTCCCAGGTGTGTGTGGCCGAAGCAGGGGCTTTAAATCGGGTAAAAGGGAGGTGGAGAGCCGCCTGGAGATAGGGGGCCGCTCCCAGGTGTGTGTGGCCGAAGCAGGGGCTTTAAATCGGGTAAAAGGGAGGTGGAGAGCCGCCTGGAGATAGGGGCCCGCTCCCAGGTGTGTGTGGCCGAAGCAGGGGCTTTAAATCGGGTAAAAGGGAGGTGGAGAGCCGCCTGGAGATAGGGGCCCGCTCCCAGGTGTGTGTGGCCGAAGCAGGGGCTCTAAATTGGGTTAAAAGTGAAGTGGAGAGCCGCCTGGAGATAGGGGCCCGCTCCCAGGTGTGTGTGGCCGAAGCAGGGGCTTTAAATCGGGTAAAAGGGAGGTGGAGAGCCGCCTGGAGATAGGGGGCCGCTCCCAGGTGTGTGTGGCCGAAGCAGGGGCTTTAAATCGGGTAAAAGGGAGGTGGAGAGCCGCCTGGAGATAGGGGCCCGCTCCCAGGTGTGTGTGGCCGAAGCAGGGGCTTTAA
>NC_135998.1:1592163-1594663 GCF_048128805.1 Centroberyx gerrardi
GAGAGCCGCCTGGAGATAGGGGCCCGCTCCCAGGTGTGTGTGGCCGAAGCAGGGGCTTTAAATCGGGTAAAAGGGAGGTGGAGAGCCGCCTGGAGATAGGGGCCCGCTCCCAGGTGTGTGTGGCCGAAGCAGGGGCTTTAAATCGGGTAAAAGGGAGGTGGAGAGCCGCCTGGAGATAGGGGGCCGCTCCCAGGTGTGTGTGGCCGAAGCAGGGGCTTTAAATCGGGTAAAAGGGAGGTGGAGAGCCGCCTGGAGATAGGGGCCCGCTCCCAGGTGTGTGTGGCCGAAGCAGGGGCTTTAAATCGGGTAAAAGGGAGGTGGAGAGCCGCCTGGAGATAGGGGCCCGCTCCCAGGTGTGTGTGGCCGAAGCAGGGGCTCTAAATTGGGTTAAAAGTGAAGTGGAGAGCCGCCTGGAGATAGGGGCCCGCTCCCAGGTGTGTGTGGCCGAAGCAGGGGCTTTAAATCGGGTAAAAGGGAGGTGGAGAGCCGCCTGGAGATAGGGGCCCGCTCCCAGGTGTGTGTGGCCGAAGCAGGGGCTTTAAATCGGGTAAAAGGGAGGTGGAGAGCCGCCTGGAGATAGGGGGCCGCTCCCAGGTGTGTGTGGCCGAAGCAGGGGCTTTAAATCGGGTAAAAGGGAGGTGGAGAGCCGCCTGGAGATAGGGGCCCGCTCCCAGGTGTGTGTGGCCGAAGCAGGGGCTTTAAATCGGGTAAAAGGGAGGTGGAGAGCCGCCTGGAGATAGGGGCCCGCTCCCAGGTGTGTGTGGCCGAAGCAGGGGCTCTAAATTGGGTTAAAAGTGAAGTGGAGAGCCGCCTGGAGATAGGGGCCCGCTCCCAGGTGTGTGTGGCCGAAGCAGGGGCTTTAAATCGGGTAAAAGGGAGGTGGAGAGCCGCCTGGAGATAGGGGGCCGCTCCCAGGTGTGTGTGGCCGAAGCAGGGGCTTTAAATCGGGTAAAAGGGAGGTGGAGAGCCGCCTGGAGATAGGGGCCCGCTCCCAGGTGTGTGTGGCCGAAGCAGGGGCTTTAAATCGGGTAAAAGGGAGGTGGAGAGCCGCCTGGAGATAGGGGCCCGCTCCCAGGTGTGTGTGGCCGAAGCAGGGGCTCTAAATTGGGTTAAAAGTGAAGTGGAGAGCCGCCTGGAGATAGGGGCCCGCTCCCAGGTGTGTGTGGCCGAAGCAGGGGCTTTAAATCGGGTAAAAGGGAGGTGGAGAGCCGCCTGGAGATAGGGGCCCGCTCCCAGGTGTGTGTGGCCGAAGCAGGGGCTTTAAATCGGGTAAAAGGGAGGTGGAGAGCCGCCTGGAGATAGGGGCCCGCTCCCAGGTGTGTGTGGCCGAAGCAGGGGCTCCAAATCCGGTAAAAGGGAGGTGGAGAGCCGACTGGAGATAGGGGGCGGATAGCAGGTGTGTGTGGCCGAAGAAGGGGCTCTAAATCGGGTAAAAGGGAGGTGGAGAGCCGCCTGGAGATAGGGGCCCGCTCCCAGGTGTGTGTGGCCGAAGCAGGGGCTCTAAATTGGGTAAAAGGGAGGTGGAGAGCCGACTGGAGATAGGGGGCCTCTCCCAGGTGTGTGTGGCCGAAGCAGGGGCTCTAAATTGGGTTAAAAGTGAGGTGGAGGGCCCCCTGGAGGTAGGGGGCCGATAGCAGGTGTGTGTGGCCGAAGAAGGGGCTCTAAATCGGGTAAAAGGGAGGTGGAGAGCCGCCTGGAGATAGGGGGCCGCTCCCGGGTCTCTGGGTCCGAAAAAGGGGTTGAAATTCGGGTAGAGTTGGGCCCCGCTCCTCGGCCTCTCTGGTGTTTGGGTTAAGTCCCCAGGACCAGAGAGGGGGAACAGCGGGGGCAGTGGCCCCGCTTCTCGGCCTCTCTGGTGTTTGGGCGAGTGACACGGTAAGGGGTGGTTTTGCAAACAGGCTAAGTCCCCAAGACCAGAGAGGGGGAACCACGCGGGCAGTGGCCCCGCTTCTCGGCCTCTCTGGTGTTTGGGCGAGTGACACGGTAAGGGGTGGTTTTGCAAACAGGCTAAGTCCCCAAGACCAGAGAGGGGGAACCACGCGGGCAGTGGCCCCGCTTCTCGGCCTCTCTGGTGTTTGGGCGAGTGACACGGTAAGGGGTGGTTTTGCAAACAGGCTAAGTCCCCAAGACCAGAGAGGGGGAACCACGCGGGCAGTGGCCCCGCTTCTCGGCCTCTCTGGTGTTTGGGCGAGTGACACGGTAAGGGGTGGTTTTGCAAACAGGCAAAGTCCCCAAGACCAGAGAGGGGGAACAGCGGGGGCAGTGGCCCCGCTTCTCGGCCTCTCTGGTGTTTGGGCGAGTGACACGGTAAGGGGTGGTTTTGCAAACAGGCAAAGTCCCCAAGACCAGAGAGGGGGAACAGCGGGGGCAGTGGCCCCGCTTCTCGGCCTCTCTGGTGTTTGGGCGAGTGACACGGTAAGGGGTGGTTTTGCAAACAGGCAAAGTCCCCAAGACCAGAGAGGGGGAACCACGCGGGCAGTGGCCCCGCTTCTCGGCCTCT
>NC_135998.1:1604663-1607163 GCF_048128805.1 Centroberyx gerrardi
AAGTGAGGTGGAGGGCCCCCTGGAGGTAGGGGGCCGATAGCAGGTGTGTGTGGCCGAAGCAGGGGCTCTAAATTGGGTAAAAGGGAGGTGGAGAGCCGCCTGGAGGTAGGGGGCGGAAAGCAGGTGTGTGTGGCCGAAGAAGGGGCTTTAAATCGGGTAAAAGGGAGGTGGAGAGCCGCCTGGAGGTAGGGGCCCGCTCCCAGGTGTGTGTGGCCGAAGCAGGGGCTTTAAATCGGGTAAAAGGGAGGTGGAGAGCCGCCAGGAGATAGGGGGCCTCTCCCAGGTGTGTGTGGCCGAAGCAGGTGCTCTAAATTGGGTTAAAAGTGAAGTGGAGAGCCGCCTGGAGATAGGGGCCCGCTCCCAGGTGTGTGTGGCCGAAGCAGGGGCTCTAAATTGGGTTAAAAGTGAAGTGGAGAGCCGCCTGGAGATAGGGGCCCGCTCCCAGGTGTGTGTGGCCGAAGCAGGGGCTTTAAATCGGGTAAAAGGGAGGTGGAGAGCCGCCTGGAGATAGGGGCCCGCTCCCAGGTGTGTGTGGCCGAAGCAGGGGCTTTAAATCGGGTAAAAGGGAGGTGGAGAGCCGCCTGGAGATAGGGGCCCGCTCCCAGGTGTGTGTGGCCGAAGCAGGGGCTCTAAATTGGGTTAAAAGTGAAGTGGAGAGCCGCCTGGAGATAGGGGCCCGCTCCCAGGTGTGTGTGGCCGAAGCAGGGGCTTTAAATCGGGTAAAAGGGAGGTGGAGAGCCGCCTGGAGATAGGGGCCCGCTCCCAGGTGTGTGTGGCCGAAGCAGGGGCTTTAAATCGGGTAAAAGGGAGGTGGAGAGCCGCCTGGAGATAGGGGCCCGCTCCCAGGTGTGTGTGGCCGAAGCAGGGGCTCTAAATTGGGTTAAAAGTGAAGTGGAGAGCCGCCCGGAGATAGGGGCCCGCTCCCAGGTGTGTGTGGCCGAAGCAGGGGCTCTAAATTGGGTTAAAAGTGAAGTGGAGAGCCGCCTGGAGATAGGGGCCCGCTCCCAGGTGTGTGTGGCCGAAGCAGGTGCTCTAAATTGGGTTAAAAGTGAAGTGGAGGGCCCCCTGGAGGTAGGGGGCCGATAGCAGGTGTGTGTGGCCGAAGAAGGGGCTCTAAATCGGGTAAAAGGGAGGTGGAGAGCCGCCCGGAGATAGGGGGCCTCTCCCAGGTGTGTGTGGCCGAAGCAGGGGCTCCAAATCCGGTAAAAGGGAGGTGGAGAGCCGACTGGAGATAGGGGGCGGATAGCAGGTGTGTGTGGCCGAAGAAGGGGCTCTAAATCGGGTAAAAGGGAGGTGGAGAGCCGCCTGGAGATAGGGGCCCGCTCCCAGGTGTGTGTGGCCGAAGCAGGGGCTCTAAATTGGGTAAAAGGGAGGTGGAGAGCCGACTGGAGATAGGGGGCCTCTCCCAGGTGTGTGTGGCCGAAGCAGGGGCTCTAAATTGGGTTAAAAGTGAGGTGGAGGGCCCCCTGGAGGTAGGGGGCCGATAGCAGGTGTGTGTGGCCGAAGAAGGGGCTCTAAATCGGGTACAAGGGAGGTGGAGAGCCGCCTGGAGATAGGGGGCCGCTCCCGGGTCTCTGGGTCCGAAAAAGGGGTTGAAATTCGGGTAGAGTTGGGCCCCGCTCCTCGGCCTCTCTGGTGTTTGGGTTAAGTCCCCAGGACCAGAGAGGGGGAAGAGCGGGGGCAGTGGCCCCGCTTCTCAGCCTCTCTGGTGTTTGGGCGAGTGACACGGTAAGGGGTGGTTTTGCAAACAGGCTAAGTCCCCAAGACCAGAGAGGGGGAACCACGCGGGCAGTAGCCCCGCTTCTCGGCCTCTCTGGTGTTTGGGCGAGTGACACGGTAAGGGGTGGTTTTGCAAACAGGCTAAGTCCCCAAGACCAGAGAGGGGGAACCACGCGGGCAGTGGCCCCGCTTCTCGGCCTCTCTGGTGTTTGGGCGAGTGACACGGTAAGGGGTGGTTTTGCAAACAGGCTAAGTCCCCAAGACCAGAGAGGGGGAACCACGCGGGCAGTGGCCCCGCTTCTCGGCCTCTCTGGTGTTTGGGCGAGTGACACGGTAAGGGGTGGTTTTGCAAACAGGCTAAGTCCCCAAGACCAGAGAGGGGGAACAGCGGGGGCAGTGGCCCCGCTTCTCAGCCTCTCTGGTGTTTGGGCGAGTGACACGGTAAGGGGTGGTTTTGCAAACAGGCAAAGTCCCCAAGACCAGAGAGGGGGAACAGCGGGGGCAGTGGCCCCGCTTCTCGGCCTCTCTGGTGTTTGGGCGAGTGACACGGTAAGGGGTGGTTTTGCAAACAGGCTAAGTCCCCAAGACCAGAGAGGGGGAACAGCGGGGGCAGTGGCCCCGCTTCTCGGCCTCTCTGGTGTTTGGGCGAGTGACACGGTAAGGGGTGGTTTTGCAAACAGGCTAAGTCCCCAAGACCAGAGAGGGGGAACCACGCGGGCAGTGGCCCCGCTTCTCGGCCTCTCTGGTGTTTGGGCGAGTGACACGGTAAGGGGTGGTTTTG
>NC_135998.1:1617163-1619663 GCF_048128805.1 Centroberyx gerrardi
GGCGCACAGCCTCGGGCAGGGCTTCCAGGGCGCCCCCCTACCTCCCTGGAGCTCCAGGGAGTACCAGGAGCAGAAAGAAATATTTTGTTTAAAAAAAAGACAAAGTGCTGCGGCACTTAGGCTGTGGGGCGAAAACAGGCGGAGTACCAGGAGCACAAAGTTTAAGTTGGAGTACCAGGGGCACCAAAGATTAAGTTGGTACACCAGGGGCACCAAAGTTTGAGTTGGTATACCAGGAGCAGGAAAGTTTGGGCGGATGGTAGTCTGCTTGTATCCGGGGAGGGGTGCTTAAGAGTGGGTCTGCAGGTTCGGCTGGTGCTGGGGTTCCTGGATGGTGGAGGTTAGGGGCCGGAGATAGGGGGCAGCTAACAGGTGTGTGGGTGGCCGAGGCAGGGGCTCCAAATTGGGGTAAAAGTGAGGTGGAGGGCCCCCTGGAGGTAGGGGGCCGATAGCAGGTGTGTGTGGCCGAAGCAGGTGCTCTAAATTGGGTAAAAGGGAGGTGGAGAGCCGCCTGGAGATAGAGGGCCGCTCCCCGGTGTGTGTGGCCGAAGCAGGGGCTTTAAATCGGGTAAAAGGGAGGTGGAGAGCCGACTGGAGATAGGGGGCCGCTCCCAGGTGTGTGTGGCCGAAGCAGGGGCTTTAAATCGGGTAAAAGGGAGGTGGAGAGCCGCCTGGAGATAGGGGCCCGCTCCCAGGTGTGTGTGGCCGAAGCAGGGGCTTTAAATCGGGTAAAAGGGAGGTGGAGAGCCGCCTGGAGATAGGGGCCCGCTCCCAGGTGTGTGTGGCCGAAGCAGGGGCTCTAAATTGGGTTAAAAGTGAAGTGGAGAGCCGCCTGGAGATAGGGGCCCGCTCCCAGGTGTGTGTGGCCGAAGCAGGGGCTTTAAATCGGGTAAAAGGGAGGTGGAGAGCCGCCTGGAGATAGGGGCCCGCTCCCAGGTGTGTGTGGCCGAAGCAGGGGCTTTAAATCGGGTAAAAGGGAGGTGGAGAGCCGCCTGGAGATAGGGGGCCGCTCCCAGGTGTGTGTGGCCGAAGCAGGGGCTTTAAATCGGGTAAAAGGGAGGTGGAGAGCCGCCTGGAGATAGGGGCCCGCTCCCAGGTGTGTGTGGCCGAAGCAGGGGCTTTAAATCGGGTAAAAGGGAGGTGGAGAGCCGCCTGGAGATAGGGGCCCGCTCCCAGGTGTGTGTGGCCGAAGCAGGGGCTCTAAATTGGGTTAAAAGTGAAGTGGAGAGCCGCCTGGAGATAGGGGCCCGCTCCCAGGTGTGTGTGGCCGAAGCAGGGGCTTTAAATCGGGTAAAAGGGAGGTGGAGAGCCGCCTGGAGATAGGGGCCCGCTCCCAGGTGTGTGTGGCCGAAGCAGGGGCTTTAAATCGGGTAAAAGGGAGGTGGAGAGCCGCCTGGAGATAGGGGGCCGCTCCCAGGTGTGTGTGGCCGAAGCAGGGGCTTTAAATCGGGTAAAAGGGAGGTGGAGAGCCGCCTGGAGATAGGGGCCCGCTCCCAGGTGTGTGTGGCCGAAGCAGGGGCTTTAAATCGGGTAAAAGGGAGGTGGAGAGCCGCCTGGAGATAGGGGCCCGCTCCCAGGTGTGTGTGGCCGAAGCAGGGGCTCTAAATTGGGTTAAAAGTGAAGTGGAGAGCCGCCTGGAGATAGGGGCCCGCTCCCAGGTGTGTGTGGCCGAAGCAGGGGCTTTAAATCGGGTAAAAGGGAGGTGGAGAGCCGCCTGGAGATAGGGGGCCGCTCCCAGGTGTGTGTGGCCGAAGCAGGGGCTTTAAATCGGGTAAAAGGGAGGTGGAGAGCCGCCTGGAGATAGGGGCCCGCTCCCAGGTGTGTGTGGCCGAAGCAGGGGCTTTAAATCGGGTAAAAGGGAGGTGGAGAGCCGCCTGGAGATAGGGGCCCGCTCCCCGGTGTGTGTGGCCGAAGCAGGGGCTCTAAATTGGGTTAAAAGTGAAGTGGAGAGCCGCCTGGAGATAGGGGCCCGCTCCCAGGTGTGTGTGGCCGAAGCAGGGGCTTTAAATCGGGTAAAAGGGAGGTGGAGAGCCGCCTGGAGATAGGGGCCCGCTCCCAGGTGTGTGTGGCCGAAGCAGGGGCTTTAAATCGGGTAAAAGGGAGGTGGAGAGCCGCCTGGAGATAGGGGCCCGCTCCCAGGTGTGTGTGGCCGAAGCAGGGGCTCCAAATCCGGTAAAAGGGAGGTGGAGAGCCGACTGGAGATAGGGGGCGGATAGCAGGTGTGTGTGGCCGAAGAAGGGGCTCTAAATCGGGTAAAAGGGAGGTGGAGAGCCGCCTGGAGATAGGGGCCCGCTCCCAGGTGTGTGTGGCCGAAGCAGGGGCTCTAAATTGGGTAAAAGGGAGGTGGAGAGCCGACTGGAGATAGGGGGCCTCTCCCAGGTGTGTGTGGCCGAAGCAGGGGCTCTAAATTGGGTTAAAAGTGAGGTGGAGGGCCCCCTGGAGGTAGGGGGCCGATAGCAGGTGTGTGTGGCCGAAGAAGGGGCTCTAAATCGGGTAAAAG
>NC_135998.1:1629663-1632163 GCF_048128805.1 Centroberyx gerrardi
AATCCTGCCCGGGAAGAGGCGCACAGCCTCGGGCAAGGCGCCCCCCTACCATCCCTGGAGCTCCAGGGAGTACCAGGAGCAAATCCAAATAGAAAAAAAAAAGTTAAAGTCCAACCGCCACCAGGGGCTCGGGGTGAAAGCCCTGCCCGGGAAGGGGCGCACAGCCTCGGGCAGGGCGCCCCCCTACCATCCCTGGAGCTCCAGGGAGTACCAGGAGCAAATCCAAATAGAAAAAAAAAAGTTAAAGTCCAACCGCCACCAGGGGCTCGGGGTGAAAGCCCTGCCCGGGAAGGGGCGCACAGCCTCGGGCAGGGCGCCCCCCTACCATCCCTGGAGCTCCAGGGAGTACCAGGAGCAAATCCAAATAGAAAAAAAAAAGTTAAAGTCCAACCGCCACCAGGGGCTCGGGGTGAAAATCCTGCCCGGGAAGAGGCGCACAGCCTCGGGCAGGGCGCCCCCCTACCATCCCTGGAGCTCCAGGGAGTACCAGGAGCAAATCCAAATAGAAAAAAAAAAGTTAAAGTCCAACTGCCACCAGGGGCTCGGGGTGAAAATCCTGCCCGGGAAGAGGCGCACAGCCTCGGGCAGGGCTTCCAGGGCGCCCCCCTACCTCCCTGGAGCTCCAGGGAGTACCAGGAGCAAATCCAAATAGAAAAAAAAAAGTTAAAGTCCAACCGCCACCAGGAGCTCGGTGTGAAAATCCTGCCCGGGAAGAGGCGCACAGCCTCGGGCAGGGCTTCCAGGGCGCCCCCCTACCTCCCTGGAGCTCCAGGGAGTACCAGGAGCAAATCCAAATAGAAAAAAAAAAGGTTAAAGTCCAACCGCCACCAGGGGCTCGGGGTGAAAATCCTGCCCGGGAAGAGGCGCACAGCCTCGGGCAGGGCTTCCAGGGCGCCCCCCTACCTCCCTGGAGCTCCAGGGAGTACCAGGAGCAGAAAGAAATATTTTGTTTAAAAAAAAGACAAAGTGCTGCGGCACTTAGGCTGTGGGGCGAAAACAGGCGGAGTACCAGGAGCACAAAGTTTAAGTTGGAGTACCAGGGGCACCAAAGATTAAGTTGGTACACCAGGGGCACCAAAGTTTGAGTTGGTATACCAGGAGCAGGAAAGTTTGGGCGGATGGTAGTCTGCTTGTATCCGGGGAGGGGTGCTTAAGAGTGGGTCTGCAGGTTCGGCTGGTGCTGGGGTTCCTGGATGGTGGAGGTTAGGGGCCGGAGATAGGGGGCAGCTAACAGGTGTGTGGGTGGCCGAGGCAGGGGCTCCAAATTGGGGTAAAAGTGAGGTGGAGGGCCCCCTGGAGGTAGGGGGCCGATAGCAGGTGTGTGTGGCCGAAGCAGGTGCTCTAAATTGGGTAAAAGGGAGGTGGAGAGCCGCCTGGAGATAGAGGGCCGCTCCCCGGTGTGTGTGGCCGAAGCAGGGGCTTTAAATCGGGTAAAAGGGAGGTGGAGAGCCGACTGGAGATAGGGGGCCGCTCCCAGGTGTGTGTGGCCGAAGCAGGGGCTTTAAATCGGGTAAAAGGGAGGTGGAGAGCCGCCTGGAGATAGGGGCCCGCTCCCAGGTGTGTGTGGCCGAAGCAGGGGCTTTAAATCGGGTAAAAGGGAGGTGGAGAGCCGCCTGGAGATAGGGGCCCGCTCCCAGGTGTGTGTGGCCGAAGCAGGGGCTCTAAATTGGGTTAAAAGTGAAGTGGAGAGCCGCCTGGAGATAGGGGCCCGCTCCCAGGTGTGTGTGGCCGAAGCAGGGGCTTTAAATCGGGTAAAAGGGAGGTGGAGAGCCGCCTGGAGATAGGGGCCCGCTCCCAGGTGTGTGTGGCCGAAGCAGGGGCTTTAAATCGGGTAAAAGGGAGGTGGAGAGCCGCCTGGAGATAGGGGGCCGCTCCCAGGTGTGTGTGGCCGAAGCAGGGGCTTTAAATCGGGTAAAAGGGAGGTGGAGAGCCGCCTGGAGATAGGGGCCCGCTCCCAGGTGTGTGTGGCCGAAGCAGGGGCTTTAAATCGGGTAAAAGGGAGGTGGAGAGCCGCCTGGAGATAGGGGCCCGCTCCCAGGTGTGTGTGGCCGAAGCAGGGGCTCTAAATTGGGTTAAAAGTGAAGTGGAGAGCCGCCTGGAGATAGGGGCCCGCTCCCAGGTGTGTGTGGCCGAAGCAGGGGCTTTAAATCGGGTAAAAGGGAGGTGGAGAGCCGCCTGGAGATAGGGGCCCGCTCCCAGGTGTGTGTGGCCGAAGCAGGGGCTTTAAATCGGGTAAAAGGGAGGTGGAGAGCCGCCTGGAGATAGGGGGCCGCTCCCAGGTGTGTGTGGCCGAAGCAGGGGCTTTAAATCGGGTAAAAGGGAGGTGGAGAGCCGCCTGGAGATAGGGGCCCGCTCCCAGGTGTGTGTGGCCGAAGCAGGGGCTTTAAATCGGGTAAAAGGGAGGTGGAGAGCCGCCTGGAGATAGGGGCCCGCTCCCAGGTGTGTGTGGCCGAAGCAGGGGCTCTAAATTGGGTTAAAAGTGAAGTGGAGAGCCGCCTGG
>NC_135998.1:1644663-1647163 GCF_048128805.1 Centroberyx gerrardi
TGTGTGTGGCCGAAGCAGGGGCTCTAAATTGGGTTAAAAGTGAAGTGGAGAGCCGCCTGGAGATAGGGGCCCGCTCCCAGGTGTGTGTGGCCGAAGCAGGGGCTTTAAATCGGGTAAAAGGGAGGTGGAGAGCCGCCTGGAGATAGGGGCCCGCTCCCAGGTGTGTGTGGCCGAAGCAGGGGCTTTAAATCGGGTAAAAGGGAGGTGGAGAGCCGCCTGGAGATAGGGGGCCGCTCCCAGGTGTGTGTGGCCGAAGCAGGGGCTTTAAATCGGGTAAAAGGGAGGTGGAGAGCCGCCTGGAGATAGGGGCCCGCTCCCAGGTGTGTGTGGCCGAAGCAGGGGCTTTAAATCGGGTAAAAGGGAGGTGGAGAGCCGCCTGGAGATAGGGGCCCGCTCCCAGGTGTGTGTGGCCGAAGCAGGGGCTCTAAATTGGGTTAAAAGTGAAGTGGAGAGCCGCCTGGAGATAGGGGCCCGCTCCCAGGTGTGTGTGGCCGAAGCAGGGGCTTTAAATCGGGTAAAAGGGAGGTGGAGAGCCGCCTGGAGATAGGGGCCCGCTCCCAGGTGTGTGTGGCCGAAGCAGGGGCTTTAAATCGGGTAAAAGGGAGGTGGAGAGCCGCCTGGAGATAGGGGGCCGCTCCCAGGTGTGTGTGGCCGAAGCAGGGGCTTTAAATCGGGTAAAAGGGAGGTGGAGAGCCGCCTGGAGATAGGGGCCCGCTCCCAGGTGTGTGTGGCCGAAGCAGGGGCTTTAAATCGGGTAAAAGGGAGGTGGAGAGCCGCCTGGAGATAGGGGCCCGCTCCCAGGTGTGTGTGGCCGAAGCAGGGGCTCTAAATTGGGTTAAAAGTGAAGTGGAGAGCCGCCTGGAGATAGGGGCCCGCTCCCAGGTGTGTGTGGCCGAAGCAGGGGCTTTAAATCGGGTAAAAGGGAGGTGGAGAGCCGCCTGGAGATAGGGGGCCGCTCCCAGGTGTGTGTGGCCGAAGCAGGGGCTTTAAATCGGGTAAAAGGGAGGTGGAGAGCCGCCTGGAGATAGGGGCCCGCTCCCAGGTGTGTGTGGCCGAAGCAGGGGCTTTAAATCGGGTAAAAGGGAGGTGGAGAGCCGCCTGGAGATAGGGGCCCGCTCCCCGGTGTGTGTGGCCGAAGCAGGGGCTCTAAATTGGGTTAAAAGTGAAGTGGAGAGCCGCCTGGAGATAGGGGCCCGCTCCCAGGTGTGTGTGGCCGAAGCAGGGGCTTTAAATCGGGTAAAAGGGAGGTGGAGAGCCGCCTGGAGATAGGGGCCCGCTCCCAGGTGTGTGTGGCCGAAGCAGGGGCTTTAAATCGGGTAAAAGGGAGGTGGAGAGCCGCCTGGAGATAGGGGCCCGCTCCCAGGTGTGTGTGGCCGAAGCAGGGGCTCCAAATCCGGTAAAAGGGAGGTGGAGAGCCGACTGGAGATAGGGGGCGGATAGCAGGTGTGTGTGGCCGAAGAAGGGGCTCTAAATCGGGTAAAAGGGAGGTGGAGAGCCGCCTGGAGATAGGGGCCCGCTCCCAGGTGTGTGTGGCCGAAGCAGGGGCTCTAAATTGGGTAAAAGGGAGGTGGAGAGCCGACTGGAGATAGGGGGCCTCTCCCAGGTGTGTGTGGCCGAAGCAGGGGCTCTAAATTGGGTTAAAAGTGAGGTGGAGGGCCCCCTGGAGGTAGGGGGCCGATAGCAGGTGTGTGTGGCCGAAGAAGGGGCTCTAAATCGGGTAAAAGGGAGGTGGAGAGCCGCCTGGAGATAGGGGGCCGCTCCCGGGTCTCTGGGTCCGAAAAAGGGGTTGAAATTCGGGTAGAGTTGGGCCCCGCTCCTCGGCCTCTCTGGTGTTTGGGTTAAGTCCCCAGGACCAGAGAGGGGGAACAGCGGGGGCAGTGGCCCCGCTTCTCGGCCTCTCTGGTGTTTGGGCGAGTGACACGGTAAGGGGTGGTTTTGCAAACAGGCTAAGTCCCCAAGACCAGAGAGGGGGAACCACGCGGGCAGTGGCCCCGCTTCTCGGCCTCTCTGGTGTTTGGGCGAGTGACACGGTAAGGGGTGGTTTTGCAAACAGGCTAAGTCCCCAAGACCAGAGAGGGGGAACCACGCGGGCAGTGGCCCCGCTTCTCGGCCTCTCTGGTGTTTGGGCGAGTGACACGGTAAGGGGTGGTTTTGCAAACAGGCTAAGTCCCCAAGACCAGAGAGGGGGAACCACGCGGGCAGTGGCCCCGCTTCTCGGCCTCTCTGGTGTTTGGGCGAGTGACACGGTAAGGGGTGGTTTTGCAAACAGGCAAAGTCCCCAAGACCAGAGAGGGGGAACAGCGGGGGCAGTGGCCCCGCTTCTCGGCCTCTCTGGTGTTTGGGCGAGTGACACGGTAAGGGGTGGTTTTGCAAACAGGCAAAGTCCCCAAGACCAGAGAGGGGGAACAGCGGGGGCAGTGGCCCCGCTTCTCGGCCTCTCTGGTGTTTGGGCGAGTGACACGGTAAGGGGTGGTTTTGCAAACAGGCAAAGTCCCCAAGA
>NC_135998.1:1657163-1659663 GCF_048128805.1 Centroberyx gerrardi
TACCAGGAGCAAATCCAAATAGAAAAAAAAAAGGTTAAAGTCCAACCGCCACCAGGGGCTCGGGGTGAAAATCCTGCCCGGGAAGAGGCGCACAGCCTCGGGCAGGGCTTCCAGGGCGCCCCCCTACCTCCCTGGAGCTCCAGGGAGTACCAGGAGCAGAAAGAAATATTTTGTTTAAAAAAAAGACAAAGTGCTGCGGCACTTAGGCTGTGGGGCGAAAACAGGCGGAGTACCAGGAGCACAAAGTTTAAGTTGGAGTACCAGGGGCACCAAAGATTAAGTTGGTACACCAGGGGCACCAAAGTTTGAGTTGGTATACCAGGAGCAGGAAAGTTTGGGCGGATGGTAGTCTGCTTGTATCCGGGGAGGGGTGCTTAAGAGTGGGTCTGCAGGTTCGGCTGGTGCTGGGGTTCCTGGATGGTGGAGGTTAGGGGCCGGAGATAGGGGGCAGCTAACAGGTGTGTGGGTGGCCGAGGCAGGGGCTCCAAATTGGGGTAAAAGTGAGGTGGAGGGCCCCCTGGAGGTAGGGGGCCGATAGCAGGTGTGTGTGGCCGAAGCAGGTGCTCTAAATTGGGTAAAAGGGAGGTGGAGAGCCGCCTGGAGATAGAGGGCCGCTCCCCGGTGTGTGTGGCCGAAGCAGGGGCTTTAAATCGGGTAAAAGGGAGGTGGAGAGCCGACTGGAGATAGGGGGCCGCTCCCAGGTGTGTGTGGCCGAAGCAGGGGCTTTAAATCGGGTAAAAGGGAGGTGGAGAGCCGCCTGGAGATAGGGGCCCGCTCCCAGGTGTGTGTGGCCGAAGCAGGGGCTTTAAATCGGGTAAAAGGGAGGTGGAGAGCCGCCTGGAGATAGGGGCCCGCTCCCAGGTGTGTGTGGCCGAAGCAGGGGCTCTAAATTGGGTTAAAAGTGAAGTGGAGAGCCGCCTGGAGATAGGGGCCCGCTCCCAGGTGTGTGTGGCCGAAGCAGGGGCTTTAAATCGGGTAAAAGGGAGGTGGAGAGCCGCCTGGAGATAGGGGCCCGCTCCCAGGTGTGTGTGGCCGAAGCAGGGGCTTTAAATCGGGTAAAAGGGAGGTGGAGAGCCGCCTGGAGATAGGGGGCCGCTCCCAGGTGTGTGTGGCCGAAGCAGGGGCTTTAAATCGGGTAAAAGGGAGGTGGAGAGCCGCCTGGAGATAGGGGCCCGCTCCCAGGTGTGTGTGGCCGAAGCAGGGGCTTTAAATCGGGTAAAAGGGAGGTGGAGAGCCGCCTGGAGATAGGGGCCCGCTCCCAGGTGTGTGTGGCCGAAGCAGGGGCTCTAAATTGGGTTAAAAGTGAAGTGGAGAGCCGCCTGGAGATAGGGGCCCGCTCCCAGGTGTGTGTGGCCGAAGCAGGGGCTTTAAATCGGGTAAAAGGGAGGTGGAGAGCCGCCTGGAGATAGGGGCCCGCTCCCAGGTGTGTGTGGCCGAAGCAGGGGCTTTAAATCGGGTAAAAGGGAGGTGGAGAGCCGCCTGGAGATAGGGGGCCGCTCCCAGGTGTGTGTGGCCGAAGCAGGGGCTTTAAATCGGGTAAAAGGGAGGTGGAGAGCCGCCTGGAGATAGGGGCCCGCTCCCAGGTGTGTGTGGCCGAAGCAGGGGCTTTAAATCGGGTAAAAGGGAGGTGGAGAGCCGCCTGGAGATAGGGGCCCGCTCCCAGGTGTGTGTGGCCGAAGCAGGGGCTCTAAATTGGGTTAAAAGTGAAGTGGAGAGCCGCCTGGAGATAGGGGCCCGCTCCCAGGTGTGTGTGGCCGAAGCAGGGGCTTTAAATCGGGTAAAAGGGAGGTGGAGAGCCGCCTGGAGATAGGGGGCCGCTCCCAGGTGTGTGTGGCCGAAGCAGGGGCTTTAAATCGGGTAAAAGGGAGGTGGAGAGCCGCCTGGAGATAGGGGCCCGCTCCCAGGTGTGTGTGGCCGAAGCAGGGGCTTTAAATCGGGTAAAAGGGAGGTGGAGAGCCGCCTGGAGATAGGGGCCCGCTCCCCGGTGTGTGTGGCCGAAGCAGGGGCTCTAAATTGGGTTAAAAGTGAAGTGGAGAGCCGCCTGGAGATAGGGGCCCGCTCCCAGGTGTGTGTGGCCGAAGCAGGGGCTTTAAATCGGGTAAAAGGGAGGTGGAGAGCCGCCTGGAGATAGGGGCCCGCTCCCAGGTGTGTGTGGCCGAAGCAGGGGCTTTAAATCGGGTAAAAGGGAGGTGGAGAGCCGCCTGGAGATAGGGGCCCGCTCCCAGGTGTGTGTGGCCGAAGCAGGGGCTCCAAATCCGGTAAAAGGGAGGTGGAGAGCCGACTGGAGATAGGGGGCGGATAGCAGGTGTGTGTGGCCGAAGAAGGGGCTCTAAATCGGGTAAAAGGGAGGTGGAGAGCCGCCTGGAGATAGGGGCCCGCTCCCAGGTGTGTGTGGCCGAAGCAGGGGCTCTAAATTGGGTAAAAGGGAGGTGGAGAGCCGACTGGAGATAGGGGGCCTCTCCCAGGTGTGTGTGGCCGAAGCAGGGGCTCTAAATTGGGT
>NC_135998.1:1669663-1672163 GCF_048128805.1 Centroberyx gerrardi
CCCTGGAGCTCCAGGGAGTACCAGGAGCAAATCCAAATAGAAAAAAAAAAGTTAAAGTCCAACCGCCACCAGGGGCTCGGTGTGAAAATCCTGCCCGGGAAGAGGCGCACAGCCTCGGGCAAGGCGCCCCCCTACCATCCCTGGAGCTCCAGGGAGTACCAGGAGCAAATCCAAATAGAAAAAAAAAAGTTAAAGTCCAACCGCCACCAGGGGCTCGGGGTGAAAGCCCTGCCCGGGAAGGGGCGCACAGCCTCGGGCAGGGCGCCCCCCTACCATCCCTGGAGCTCCAGGGAGTACCAGGAGCAAATCCAAATAGAAAAAAAAAAGTTAAAGTCCAACCGCCACCAGGGGCTCGGGGTGAAAGCCCTGCCCGGGAAGGGGCGCACAGCCTCGGGCAGGGCGCCCCCCTACCATCCCTGGAGCTCCAGGGAGTACCAGGAGCAAATCCAAATAGAAAAAAAAAAGTTAAAGTCCAACCGCCACCAGGGGCTCGGGGTGAAAATCCTGCCCGGGAAGAGGCGCACAGCCTCGGGCAGGGCGCCCCCCTACCATCCCTGGAGCTCCAGGGAGTACCAGGAGCAAATCCAAATAGAAAAAAAAAAGTTAAAGTCCAACTGCCACCAGGGGCTCGGGGTGAAAATCCTGCCCGGGAAGAGGCGCACAGCCTCGGGCAGGGCTTCCAGGGCGCCCCCCTACCTCCCTGGAGCTCCAGGGAGTACCAGGAGCAAATCCAAATAGAAAAAAAAAAGTTAAAGTCCAACCGCCACCAGGAGCTCGGTGTGAAAATCCTGCCCGGGAAGAGGCGCACAGCCTCGGGCAGGGCTTCCAGGGCGCCCCCCTACCTCCCTGGAGCTCCAGGGAGTACCAGGAGCAAATCCAAATAGAAAAAAAAAAGGTTAAAGTCCAACCGCCACCAGGGGCTCGGGGTGAAAATCCTGCCCGGGAAGAGGCGCACAGCCTCGGGCAGGGCTTCCAGGGCGCCCCCCTACCTCCCTGGAGCTCCAGGGAGTACCAGGAGCAGAAAGAAATATTTTGTTTAAAAAAAAGACAAAGTGCTGCGGCACTTAGGCTGTGGGGCGAAAACAGGCGGAGTACCAGGAGCACAAAGTTTAAGTTGGAGTACCAGGGGCACCAAAGATTAAGTTGGTACACCAGGGGCACCAAAGTTTGAGTTGGTATACCAGGAGCAGGAAAGTTTGGGCGGATGGTAGTCTGCTTGTATCCGGGGAGGGGTGCTTAAGAGTGGGTCTGCAGGTTCGGCTGGTGCTGGGGTTCCTGGATGGTGGAGGTTAGGGGCCGGAGATAGGGGGCAGCTAACAGGTGTGTGGGTGGCCGAGGCAGGGGCTCCAAATTGGGGTAAAAGTGAGGTGGAGGGCCCCCTGGAGGTAGGGGGCCGATAGCAGGTGTGTGTGGCCGAAGCAGGTGCTCTAAATTGGGTAAAAGGGAGGTGGAGAGCCGCCTGGAGATAGAGGGCCGCTCCCCGGTGTGTGTGGCCGAAGCAGGGGCTTTAAATCGGGTAAAAGGGAGGTGGAGAGCCGACTGGAGATAGGGGGCCGCTCCCAGGTGTGTGTGGCCGAAGCAGGGGCTTTAAATCGGGTAAAAGGGAGGTGGAGAGCCGCCTGGAGATAGGGGCCCGCTCCCAGGTGTGTGTGGCCGAAGCAGGGGCTTTAAATCGGGTAAAAGGGAGGTGGAGAGCCGCCTGGAGATAGGGGCCCGCTCCCAGGTGTGTGTGGCCGAAGCAGGGGCTCTAAATTGGGTTAAAAGTGAAGTGGAGAGCCGCCTGGAGATAGGGGCCCGCTCCCAGGTGTGTGTGGCCGAAGCAGGGGCTTTAAATCGGGTAAAAGGGAGGTGGAGAGCCGCCTGGAGATAGGGGCCCGCTCCCAGGTGTGTGTGGCCGAAGCAGGGGCTTTAAATCGGGTAAAAGGGAGGTGGAGAGCCGCCTGGAGATAGGGGGCCGCTCCCAGGTGTGTGTGGCCGAAGCAGGGGCTTTAAATCGGGTAAAAGGGAGGTGGAGAGCCGCCTGGAGATAGGGGCCCGCTCCCAGGTGTGTGTGGCCGAAGCAGGGGCTTTAAATCGGGTAAAAGGGAGGTGGAGAGCCGCCTGGAGATAGGGGCCCGCTCCCAGGTGTGTGTGGCCGAAGCAGGGGCTCTAAATTGGGTTAAAAGTGAAGTGGAGAGCCGCCTGGAGATAGGGGCCCGCTCCCAGGTGTGTGTGGCCGAAGCAGGGGCTTTAAATCGGGTAAAAGGGAGGTGGAGAGCCGCCTGGAGATAGGGGCCCGCTCCCAGGTGTGTGTGGCCGAAGCAGGGGCTTTAAATCGGGTAAAAGGGAGGTGGAGAGCCGCCTGGAGATAGGGGGCCGCTCCCAGGTGTGTGTGGCCGAAGCAGGGGCTTTAAATCGGGTAAAAGGGAGGTGGAGAGCCGCCTGGAGATAGGGGCCCGCTCCCAGGTGTGTGTGGCCGAAGCAGGGGCTTTAAATCGGGTAAAAGGGAGGTGGAGAGCCG
>NC_135998.1:1684663-1687163 GCF_048128805.1 Centroberyx gerrardi
CCCAGGTGTGTGTGGCCGAAGCAGGGGCTTTAAATCGGGTAAAAGGGAGGTGGAGAGCCGCCTGGAGATAGGGGCCCGCTCCCAGGTGTGTGTGGCCGAAGCAGGGGCTCTAAATTGGGTTAAAAGTGAAGTGGAGAGCCGCCTGGAGATAGGGGCCCGCTCCCAGGTGTGTGTGGCCGAAGCAGGGGCTTTAAATCGGGTAAAAGGGAGGTGGAGAGCCGCCTGGAGATAGGGGCCCGCTCCCAGGTGTGTGTGGCCGAAGCAGGGGCTTTAAATCGGGTAAAAGGGAGGTGGAGAGCCGCCTGGAGATAGGGGGCCGCTCCCAGGTGTGTGTGGCCGAAGCAGGGGCTTTAAATCGGGTAAAAGGGAGGTGGAGAGCCGCCTGGAGATAGGGGCCCGCTCCCAGGTGTGTGTGGCCGAAGCAGGGGCTTTAAATCGGGTAAAAGGGAGGTGGAGAGCCGCCTGGAGATAGGGGCCCGCTCCCAGGTGTGTGTGGCCGAAGCAGGGGCTCTAAATTGGGTTAAAAGTGAAGTGGAGAGCCGCCTGGAGATAGGGGCCCGCTCCCAGGTGTGTGTGGCCGAAGCAGGGGCTTTAAATCGGGTAAAAGGGAGGTGGAGAGCCGCCTGGAGATAGGGGGCCGCTCCCAGGTGTGTGTGGCCGAAGCAGGGGCTTTAAATCGGGTAAAAGGGAGGTGGAGAGCCGCCTGGAGATAGGGGCCCGCTCCCAGGTGTGTGTGGCCGAAGCAGGGGCTTTAAATCGGGTAAAAGGGAGGTGGAGAGCCGCCTGGAGATAGGGGCCCGCTCCCAGGTGTGTGTGGCCGAAGCAGGGGCTCTAAATTGGGTTAAAAGTGAAGTGGAGAGCCGCCTGGAGATAGGGGCCCGCTCCCAGGTGTGTGTGGCCGAAGCAGGGGCTTTAAATCGGGTAAAAGGGAGGTGGAGAGCCGCCTGGAGATAGGGGGCCGCTCCCAGGTGTGTGTGGCCGAAGCAGGGGCTTTAAATCGGGTAAAAGGGAGGTGGAGAGCCGCCTGGAGATAGGGGCCCGCTCCCAGGTGTGTGTGGCCGAAGCAGGGGCTTTAAATCGGGTAAAAGGGAGGTGGAGAGCCGCCTGGAGATAGGGGCCCGCTCCCAGGTGTGTGTGGCCGAAGCAGGGGCTCTAAATTGGGTTAAAAGTGAAGTGGAGAGCCGCCTGGAGATAGGGGCCCGCTCCCAGGTGTGTGTGGCCGAAGCAGGGGCTTTAAATCGGGTAAAAGGGAGGTGGAGAGCCGCCTGGAGATAGGGGGCCGCTCCCAGGTGTGTGTGGCCGAAGCAGGGGCTTTAAATCGGGTAAAAGGGAGGTGGAGAGCCGCCTGGAGATAGGGGCCCGCTCCCAGGTGTGTGTGGCCGAAGCAGGGGCTTTAAATCGGGTAAAAGGGAGGTGGAGAGCCGCCTGGAGATAGGGGCCCGCTCCCCGGTGTGTGTGGCCGAAGCAGGGGCTCTAAATTGGGTTAAAAGTGAAGTGGAGAGCCGCCTGGAGATAGGGGCCCGCTCCCAGGTGTGTGTGGCCGAAGCAGGGGCTTTAAATCGGGTAAAAGGGAGGTGGAGAGCCGCCTGGAGATAGGGGCCCGCTCCCCGGTGTGTGTGGCCGAAGCAGGGGCTCTAAATTGGGTTAAAAGTGAAGTGGAGAGCCGCCTGGAGATAGGGGCCCGCTCCCAGGTGTGTGTGGCCGAAGCAGGGGCTTTAAATCGGGTAAAAGGGAGGTGGAGAGCCGCCTGGAGATAGGGGCCCGCTCCCAGGTGTGTGTGGCCGAAGCAGGGGCTTTAAATCGGGTAAAAGGGAGGTGGAGAGCCGCCTGGAGATAGGGGCCCGCTCCCAGGTGTGTGTGGCCGAAGCAGGGGCTCCAAATCCGGTAAAAGGGAGGTGGAGAGCCGACTGGAGATAGGGGGCGGATAGCAGGTGTGTGTGGCCGAAGAAGGGGCTCTAAATCGGGTAAAAGGGAGGTGGAGAGCCGCCTGGAGATAGGGGCCCGCTCCCAGGTGTGTGTGGCCGAAGCAGGGGCTCTAAATTGGGTAAAAGGGAGGTGGAGAGCCGACTGGAGATAGGGGGCCTCTCCCAGGTGTGTGTGGCCGAAGCAGGGGCTCTAAATTGGGTTAAAAGTGAGGTGGAGGGCCCCCTGGAGGTAGGGGGCCGATAGCAGGTGTGTGTGGCCGAAGAAGGGGCTCTAAATCGGGTAAAAGGGAGGTGGAGAGCCGCCTGGAGATAGGGGGCCGCTCCCGGGTCTCTGGGTCCGAAAAAGGGGTTGAAATTCGGGTAGAGTTGGGCCCCGCTCCTCGGCCTCTCTGGTGTTTGGGTTAAGTCCCCAGGACCAGAGAGGGGGAACAGCGGGGGCAGTGGCCCCGCTTCTCGGCCTCTCTGGTGTTTGGGCGAGTGACACGGTAAGGGGTGGTTTTGCAAACAGGCTAAGTCCCCAAGACCAGAGAGGGGGAACCACGCGGGCAGTGGCCCCGCTTCTCGGCCTCTCTGGT
>NC_135998.1:1697163-1699663 GCF_048128805.1 Centroberyx gerrardi
GAAGGGGCGCACAGCCTCGGGCAGGGCGCCCCCCTACCATCCCTGGAGCTCCAGGGAGTACCAGGAGCAAATCCAAATAGAAAAAAAAAAGTTAAAGTCCAACCGCCACCAGGGGCTCGGGGTGAAAATCCTGCCCGGGAAGAGGCGCACAGCCTCGGGCAGGGCGCCCCCCTACCATCCCTGGAGCTCCAGGGAGTACCAGGAGCAAATCCAAATAGAAAAAAAAAAGTTAAAGTCCAACTGCCACCAGGGGCTCGGGGTGAAAATCCTGCCCGGGAAGAGGCGCACAGCCTCGGGCAGGGCTTCCAGGGCGCCCCCCTACCTCCCTGGAGCTCCAGGGAGTACCAGGAGCAAATCCAAATAGAAAAAAAAAAGTTAAAGTCCAACCGCCACCAGGAGCTCGGTGTGAAAATCCTGCCCGGGAAGAGGCGCACAGCCTCGGGCAGGGCTTCCAGGGCGCCCCCCTACCTCCCTGGAGCTCCAGGGAGTACCAGGAGCAAATCCAAATAGAAAAAAAAAAGGTTAAAGTCCAACCGCCACCAGGGGCTCGGGGTGAAAATCCTGCCCGGGAAGAGGCGCACAGCCTCGGGCAGGGCTTCCAGGGCGCCCCCCTACCTCCCTGGAGCTCCAGGGAGTACCAGGAGCAGAAAGAAATATTTTGTTTAAAAAAAAGACAAAGTGCTGCGGCACTTAGGCTGTGGGGCGAAAACAGGCGGAGTACCAGGAGCACAAAGTTTAAGTTGGAGTACCAGGGGCACCAAAGATTAAGTTGGTACACCAGGGGCACCAAAGTTTGAGTTGGTATACCAGGAGCAGGAAAGTTTGGGCGGATGGTAGTCTGCTTGTATCCGGGGAGGGGTGCTTAAGAGTGGGTCTGCAGGTTCGGCTGGTGCTGGGGTTCCTGGATGGTGGAGGTTAGGGGCCGGAGATAGGGGGCAGCTAACAGGTGTGTGGGTGGCCGAGGCAGGGGCTCCAAATTGGGGTAAAAGTGAGGTGGAGGGCCCCCTGGAGGTAGGGGGCCGATAGCAGGTGTGTGTGGCCGAAGCAGGTGCTCTAAATTGGGTAAAAGGGAGGTGGAGAGCCGCCTGGAGATAGAGGGCCGCTCCCCGGTGTGTGTGGCCGAAGCAGGGGCTTTAAATCGGGTAAAAGGGAGGTGGAGAGCCGCCTGGAGATAGGGGGCCGCTCCCAGGTGTGTGTGGCCGAAGCAGGGGCTTTAAATCGGGTAAAAGGGAGGTGGAGAGCCGCCTGGAGATAGGGGCCCGCTCCCAGGTGTGTGTGGCCGAAGCAGGGGCTTTAAATCGGGTAAAAGGGAGGTGGAGAGCCGCCTGGAGATAGGGGCCCGCTCCCAGGTGTGTGTGGCCGAAGCAGGGGCTCTAAATTGGGTTAAAAGTGAAGTGGAGAGCCGCCTGGAGATAGGGGCCCGCTCCCAGGTGTGTGTGGCCGAAGCAGGGGCTTTAAATCGGGTAAAAGGGAGGTGGAGAGCCGCCTGGAGATAGGGGCCCGCTCCCAGGTGTGTGTGGCCGAAGCAGGGGCTTTAAATCGGGTAAAAGGGAGGTGGAGAGCCGCCTGGAGATAGGGGGCCGCTCCCAGGTGTGTGTGGCCGAAGCAGGGGCTTTAAATCGGGTAAAAGGGAGGTGGAGAGCCGCCTGGAGATAGGGGCCCGCTCCCAGGTGTGTGTGGCCGAAGCAGGGGCTTTAAATCGGGTAAAAGGGAGGTGGAGAGCCGCCTGGAGATAGGGGCCCGCTCCCAGGTGTGTGTGGCCGAAGCAGGGGCTCTAAATTGGGTTAAAAGTGAAGTGGAGAGCCGCCTGGAGATAGGGGCCCGCTCCCAGGTGTGTGTGGCCGAAGCAGGGGCTTTAAATCGGGTAAAAGGGAGGTGGAGAGCCGCCTGGAGATAGGGGCCCGCTCCCAGGTGTGTGTGGCCGAAGCAGGGGCTTTAAATCGGGTAAAAGGGAGGTGGAGAGCCGCCTGGAGATAGGGGGCCGCTCCCAGGTGTGTGTGGCCGAAGCAGGGGCTTTAAATCGGGTAAAAGGGAGGTGGAGAGCCGCCTGGAGATAGGGGCCCGCTCCCAGGTGTGTGTGGCCGAAGCAGGGGCTTTAAATCGGGTAAAAGGGAGGTGGAGAGCCGCCTGGAGATAGGGGCCCGCTCCCAGGTGTGTGTGGCCGAAGCAGGGGCTCTAAATTGGGTTAAAAGTGAAGTGGAGAGCCGCCTGGAGATAGGGGCCCGCTCCCAGGTGTGTGTGGCCGAAGCAGGGGCTTTAAATCGGGTAAAAGGGAGGTGGAGAGCCGCCTGGAGATAGGGGGCCGCTCCCAGGTGTGTGTGGCCGAAGCAGGGGCTTTAAATCGGGTAAAAGGGAGGTGGAGAGCCGCCTGGAGATAGGGGCCCGCTCCCAGGTGTGTGTGGCCGAAGCAGGGGCTTTAAATCGGGTAAAAGGGAGGTGGAGAGCCGCCTGGAGATAGGGGCCCGCTCCCAGGTGTGTGTGGCCGAAGCAGGGGCTCTAA
>NC_135998.1:1737163-1739663 GCF_048128805.1 Centroberyx gerrardi
TAGAAAAAAAAAAGTTAAAGTCCAACCGCCACCAGGGGCTCGGTGTGAAAATCCTGCCCGGGAAGAGGCGCACAGCCTCGGGCAAGGCGCCCCCCTACCATCCCTGGAGCTCCAGGGAGTACCAGGAGCAAATCCAAATAGAAAAAAAAAAGTTAAAGTCCAACCGCCACCAGGAGCTCGGTGTGAAAATCCTGCCCGGGAAGAGGCGCACAGCCTCGGGCAGGGCTTCCAGGGCGCCCCCCTACCTCCCTGGAGCTCCAGGGAGTACCAGGAGCAAATCCAAATAGAAAAAAAAAAGTTAAAGTCCAACCGCCACCAGGGGCTCGGGGTGAAAATCCTGCCCGGGAAGAGGCGCACAGCCTCGGGCAGGGCGCCCCCCTACCATCCCTGGAGCTCCAGGGAGTACCAGGAGCAAATCCAAATAGAAAAAAAAAAGTTAAAGTCCAACCACCACCAGGGGCTCGGGGTGAAAGCCCTGCCCGGGAAGGGGCGCACAGCCTCGGGCAGGGCGCCCCCCTACCATCCCTGGAGCTCCAGGGAGTACCAGGAGCAAATCCAAATAGAAAAAAAAAAGTTAAAGTCCAACCGCCACCAGGGGCTCGGGGTGAAAATCCTGCCCGGGAAGAGGCGCACAGCCTCGGGCAGGGCGCCCCCCTACCATCCCTGGAGCTCCAGGGAGTACCAGGAGCAAATCCAAATAGAAAAAAAAAAGTTAAAGTCCAACTGCCACCAGGGGCTCGGGGTGAAAATCCTGCCCGGGAAGAGGCGCACAGCCTCGGGCAGGGCTTCCAGGGCGCCCCCTACCTCCCTGGAGCTCCAGGGAGTACCAGGAGCAAATCCAAATAGAAAAAAAAAAGTTAAAGTCCAACCGCCACCAGGGGCTCGGGGTGAAAATCCTGCCCGGGAAGAGGCGCACAGCCTCGGGCAGGGCGCCCCCCTACCATCCCTGGAGCTCCAGGGAGTACCAGGAGCAAATCCAAATAGAAAAAAAAAAGTTAAAGTCCAACTGCCACCAGGGGCTCGGGGTGAAAATCCTGCCCGGGAAGAGGCGCACAGCCTCGGGCAGGGCTTCCAGGGCGCCCCCCTACCTCCCTGGAGCTCCAGGGAGTACCAGGAGCAGAAAGAAATATTTTGTTTAAAAAAATGACAAAGTGCTGCGGCACTTAGGCTGTGGGGCGAAAACAGGCGGAGTACCAGGAGCACAAAGTTTAAGTTGGAGTACCAGGGGCACCAAAATTTGAGTTGGTATACCAGGAGCAGGAAAGTTTGGGCGGATGGTAGTCTGCTTGTATCCGGGGAGGGGTGCTTAAGAGTGGGTCTGCAGGTTCGGCTGGTGCTGGGGTTCCTGGATGGTGGAGGTTAGGGGCCGGAGATAGGGGGCAGCTAACAGGTGTGTGGGTGGCCGAGGCAGGGGCTCCAAATTGGGGTAAAAGTGAGGTGGAGGGCCCCCTGGAGGTAGGGGGCCGATAGCAGGTGTGTGTGGCCGAAGCAGGGGCTCTAAATTGGGTTAAAAGTGAAGTGGAGAGCCGCCTGGAGATAGGGGCCCGCTCCCAGGTGTGTGTGGCCGAAGCAGGGGCTTTAAATCGGGTAAAAGGGAGGTGGAGAGCCGCCTGGAGATAGGGGCCCGCTCCCAGGTGTGTGTGGCCGAAGCAGGGGCTTTAAATCGGGTAAAAGGGAGGTGGAGAGCCGCCTGGAGATAGGGGCCCGCTCCCAGGTGTGTGTGGCCGAAGCAGGGGCTCTAAATTGGGTTAAAAGTGAAGTGGAGAGCCGCCTGGAGATAGGGGCCCGCTCCCAGGTGTGTGTGGCCGAAGCAGGGGCTTTAAATCGGGTAAAAGGGAGGTGGAGAGCCGCCTGGAGATAGGGGGCCTCTCCCAGGTGTGTGTGGCCGAAGCAGGGGCTTTAAATCGGGTAAAAGGGAGGTGGAGAGCCGCCTGGAGATAGGGGCCCGCTCCCAGGTGTGTGTGGCCGAAGCAGGGGCTTTAAATCGGGTAAAAGGGAGGTGGAGAGCCGCCTGGAGATAGGGGCCCGCTCCCAGGTGTGTGTGGCCGAAGCAGGGGCTCTAAATTGGGTTAAAAGTGAAGTGGAGAGCCGCCTGGAGATAGGGGCCCGCTCCCAGGTGTGTGTGGCCGAAGCAGGGGCTCTAAATTGGGTTAAAAGTGAAGTGGAGAGCCGCCTGGAGATAGGGGCCCGCTCCCAGGTGTGTGTGGCCGAAGCAGGGGCTCTAAATTGGGTTAAAAGTGAAGTGGAGAGCCGCCTGGAGATAGGGGCCCGCTCCCAGGTGTGTGTGGCCGAAGCAGGTGCTCTAAATTGGGTAAAAGGGAGGTGGAGAGCCGCCTGGAGATAGAGGGCCGCTCCCCGGTGTGTGTGGCCGAAGCAGGTGCTCTAAATTGGGTTAAAAGTGAAGTGGAGAGCCGCCTGGAGATAGGGGCCCGCTCCCAGGTGTGTGTGGCCGAAGCAGGTGCTCTAAATTGGGTTAAAAGTGAAGTGGAGGGCCCCCTGG
>NC_135998.1:1752163-1754663 GCF_048128805.1 Centroberyx gerrardi
GAGGGCGTCCTCCGCGTTCCTCCGTCGCCGACCTGCCAGTAGCGAGACCGAGACGCCCCGTCTGCCCCAGTCGTCCTACCACGGAGCCCGTCGCGTTGTCCCTCACCCTCCCCGGTGCTGGAACATAGCGGCTGCGGCGGGCTTTCCCGGCAAACACGTTGTTTCTCTTACCCTCTACCGAGCCCGCCCCCGGGCTCACCACGGCCGTTTCTCGGGGTAAAGCCCGAGCGACGCGTCGGACCCCCCCACCCCCCCACCCCCATCACTCAGCCTCGCTCCGCCGCCCCCGGTAGCCATTCCCGATGGCTGCCGGGTTCCACGGCGGGGCCCAGACGCGTGGTCCGTGCGGGCTTTCAGAGAGCGGCTCTCCGTCCCGGCGGCCAACAGGGGAAGAGGCTACCTGGTTGATCCTGCCAGTAGCATATGCTTGTCTCAAAGATTAAGCCATGCAAGTCTAAGTACACACGGCCGGTACAGTGAAACTGCGAATGGCTCATTAAATCAGTTATGGTTCCTTTGATCGCTCTACGTGCGATAAATTTTGCACCCGGAGGGAGCAATTTAGATGATCAGGCTGGGATCATCATGTCAAGGAACTTGGAAGACTGTGGCAATTCTATTGCCAAAAAGTGTTTGGAAACGTTTTCTGCGGGTTAGGGTGGAAGACCCACTGCTTTGCAACCATGTCCCTTGGAGCCCCTACTTGCTTGTCGACGCCTCAGAATGAGCGCCAGTCTTCCATCCAAATACGAAGGAGAATTTTGTCCAGGGCCTCGAACAGCGACCCTTCAACTGTTTGTGCTTCGGATGTGACCCCAGTTACTGGCACAGCTAAGACTCTTCGGAGCACCCAGAGATGGATGAAACTGGTGACATCTAGGTTTGGAGATGATATAGAGACTGCTGAAGACCACAAAGGTTCCACCCCACTTGCCAGGAGATGCAAGTACAGTTGGCTTCGCAGAACTCTCTTTCGTCCTAATCGCAAAGACAGTGACATACTGTTTATGTGTTATGACAAGAGCTTACTTCCCAAACCCGCCTCCGCCCAGGGTAGGGTTGCCTCACTTGAATTTGACAGATCAGTGAAGGCCTGTTTACGGCTTCCTTCCATGGGTTACCATTGCAAGGTATGCGATACCTCAATGGCATCAGCAAAAGAAGCCTCAAGACACCTCCTTGATAAACACAAGGTGAAGGCTCCGCTATACTTCTGTGCAGAATGCAGGAAGATGGGTTCTAGCCTCCGGGCTATGTCCTGTCATGTCCCGAAATGTTGTCTCGGACAGGCTCGGTCTCAGAAAAAGTTGGGAACACATAAATGCAAATACTGCACCAGAGCCTTTTCTGCAAGGGGCGGTCTCACGATCCATATGAGGAAGAAACACTTCCAGCTTTTTGCTACAAGAGCGGGGGTCAAGAGTGACAGTGAAAAGAGTGTTGATAGCACAGGCAATTGGACGTTGGTAGAAGTTCAACGTCTCCAAGAATTGATGAAGTCCAAAGGTGGCGTTAGGGGCTTCTATGATATTGCCCAAAAGATGTTCCCTAACCACCAGCCTGTGCAAATTAAAAAGAAATGTAAGAAGCTGCGGAAGATGGCCAATAGAGTCACAGCTGCGGTGACCCCCGCTCCCGACTGGAATACCGACTGCCAGTCACTACGGATTCCTCTTGCTCCTACCTACCCCCGGAACGAGGCTAGGAAGCTTATTCGTGAGATTGCAGAAAAGCGCCTAGGATATGGAACTTGTCCTCCAGGAATCTCTCCAATTACCACAGAGAGCAAAACTATCAACTCTTTTTTGAAAAGATTGATTCGATTCTTGAGTCCACCTGAAAAGAAAGGGGTCAGGTCAATCAAGATCCGCAGAAGGAAAAAGGTTGCCAAGATGTCCAAAATCGCCAAATACAGAACGTTCCAAAGGCTGTATAGCTCTGACAGGGGGAGCCTGGCCAAGTTGATTCTGGACGGCAAAAAGAGGGAAGAGTGTCCGATCCCTCTAGACGAGGTATACTCTGCTTTTAAAAGCAAATGGGAAGCCCCGGATCGGTACAAGGGCCTTGGTCAATTCAAATCGAAACATGGGGCTGTCAACTCCGCATTTGACTCTCCAATTGCCCCAAGAGAAGTAACTCAGGTGTTGTCAAAGATGAAAGCGCAATCTGCCACAGGTCTTGATAAGATCTCGCGCAACAAACTGATGCTGTGGGACCCCAAAGGTACGATACTAGCAAACCTGTTCACAGCCATCATGTTATCGGGGAAGGTGCCCCCGATACTAAAGAGGAACAGAACTACCCTGATTCCCAAAACCTCAGATCCAGAACTGTTGAAAGAGATTTCCCAATGGCGTCCTATTACTATAGGGCCAGTGATTCTGAGATTGTTTTCAGGGGTGATTAACAACAGACTGACGGAGGCCTGCCAGATCCACCCGAGGCAAAGGGGATTTATTGCGACACCCGGATGTGCAGAGAATCTGATGCTCCTGGAAGG
>NC_135998.1:1759663-1772163 GCF_048128805.1 Centroberyx gerrardi
ATAAACTAACCAGGATTCCCTCAGTAGCGGTGAGTGAAGAGGGACGAGCCCAGCGCTGAATCCCCGCCCGATGGGCGGATGTGGGAAATGTGGTGTACAGACAACCACTTGCCCGGTGTTGCTCGGGGGCCTGAGTCCTTCTGATTGAGGTTCAGCCTGTGTAGCTTTTGAATTTGTGAAGAAGATTATTCATTATTTTACATGGCATGCTACTAGACAGCTGCTTGCACTCTTGCTCCGACACATTGGGCACATTATTGTCCTGGTATCGTTAGCTGCTTAGAAAGCAGTTATTACGTTTTAGGAAATCACACACCTCAAGAATCAACATTTCCTCCATTTTTTATACTCAGTGACAACAGAATAAACTCTCATTTCACTAGTGAGGTGGTGTGGTGTTCACTGTAAGTCAACCCTCCCTCCCACCTCAGGGGCTTGGATACTGGTCACAGCGCCACCAAAGACGAGCTGATTTGAAGCAGCAGATGAAAGCCGTGGTCGCCGCCGGCAACGAGGTTGGATGCTGATGTTGCCCCTGTGACCTAGTGGTGGCCAGGAGGGTGTGTGTGAGGATAAATCCCTGTAGTTAGGAAACAAGACACACACACATCAGGAGCTTGTTAAGCTTGACCGCAGGATTTATTCTGTATAATTATTATGCACACAAAAACATTTCTTTAATATCATATCAAACTCTTGACTATGACTTTAAACTTATGACATTGACCTTGACTAATGACTTTGACTCCAGAGATGTGTAACTCAAATGCTCTATGACACAGTACAAAACCAAATAAAGTATAACTTGTCACTCTTTACATTACTATGCAATAACCCATACTCATATATACATTCAATATCAGTATAAACATTGTATCAAAAATGAATATCTATATTTCTTCTGTTTCATTGTTTGAAATATCCCTTTAACACAAAAATCAAAATAATACACAAAGTGCTTAAACAGTATAAACTCTCCTGTTCAATTCAGTCCTTGAAAGTATATATTTAGTCCTTTCATTTTAGTTGTAACACTATCAATATTCCTCAACCACTTTCTTTGGTTTAGTTCAACTTTACATTCAATATAACATAATACACTAAAACAAGAATACAGAAAGTGCAATAATCCTGTTAGTTCTTCTTTCAATTTCCTTTACACTCAACAAGTTCAACTTAGCTTAATGCATCCATCAATAGAAAACACACAAAAACATTACGGGATGCTCCTTTTCAGTAACAGAGTGAAAATGTTATGAAATGTTCTCAATACGCTTATTTTTAGACATGGTAAAGGCGCCATGTTTTCACCATCATGTTTCCACGCTCTACATTGTGCCATAAATACACTATCCATAAAGCCTTAGAATGACTCTATAAACCCTTAACAATTCCCTCATTACACATCAGAAATCACAACTCATGTGAATGGCTTTTGAGCAACCGAATTGTGTTGACTGTAAACTCACTCTATCATAAACTCAATAGGTTCGCTAGCTTAGCACATTAGCATGTAGCTTAATGTTCTCGATTACACATATGCACAAAACAAATTCTACTACTATTACTCTGACCGAAATTGATACACTCATGACCTAAACAACATGCTTAGCTTTCAAACTAGGTTGTGCTTTTACATTTTGGAGGAATATTAACCCACCTGTAGTTAGGAAACAAGTGACACACATCAGGAGCTTGTGGTGATTTATTCTGTGGTGGTGTGTCTCAATGGTTTTGTTTACCTCCCAAGCGCCCCATAGTGACCTAACGCTCGAGATAGATGACAGAATGTACAATGAAATTATATTTCCTTAGCCTAAAACCAAAAAAATTAAGGGGTGTCTATTTTTTTTATCTATTGTTTTTAAATAATCTATTTAACATATCCCTACATTTTCAAAGTCTATTTATCTCCTTATAAATATTAATCTTTTTAAATTCACATTTTAATAATGCATATCAGATTTTTAACTTTATACTCCATGAACTGTTTTATCTTTGTCTTTTTAACCCTTTATATACTATGAGCTATAATTACATTTTAACCCTTTACACTGACGTGACGACTGCTTTTTCGATCCACTGTGGCACACCAAGCCACTGAAGCCAGGGTAAGTTTCTTCCTTTCTTCCGTGGTAACTTATGTCAATTCATACCTTCCTGCATGATATCTCTAAAAATTGGGCTTAATGTCTTTATATTTGGTCTAAAATTGTTAAAGGTGCTCCGATCAGGATTTTTGGGGCCGATCACCGATCACCGATCGCTGGAAGCAGTATCCGCCGATACCAATCACCGATCACGGGGTCTATTTGAAGCCTTCTATTCATTGTGTAGCATTATTTATTTATTTAACTATTCTTAACAACATTGTATATTATTAAAATTAAGAAAGATGAGAAAGTATCATGAATTGACAACAGTTTATTGGCAGGCAACGTGCAACATATTCCACTCTCTCTCTTAGAGACAAAACTTAAACCATAATAGCCTACACTTGGTTATTGGGAGCAGCTTAGAGCTTAAGAAATATAGCTTTCCTGTGGAATAAAATAAATAACATTTTATAAAATAAAAATTAGAATAAAAGCTAAATGTGCACAACACACCAAGTTAGAACAATAAATTATATATAGGCCTACTGAGGCAACAAAAATCAATTCCAATAGATGGAAAACACAGGGCCTTTATCAATTTACTCCAACTTTAGAGACTATAAAAACTGCAACATAACAAAATATTTTTCAATATTAATCTGGATTGAGGGAGCAAACATTCAGGGTCAGAGTTAAAAAGTAAATATTAACGTTTTCAGTCCACTCAGTGGATACTGACTAGCACCTACAGTAGCCTATACACAGCTAATCTGCTAGTCTCGGAAACCCAGCTGTATTCCGAATAACGTTAATAACCCTTAGTTCTTCTTTTTGGGAATTCAGCCGGTCGTCTTCTTGGCATGGAAAAAAAAATATCCCTCAAGCCCGCGGGTGCAATGGAAGGCGAACAGGAACAGACGGGTCTGGAGAGAGAGAGAGTGAGCGAGCGAGACAGAGTGAGAGAGAGAGAGTGAGCGAGACAGAGAGTGAGAGAGAGCACGACACACACACACACAGAGAGAGAGAGAGAGTGCGAGAGACAGAGAGAGAGTGCGAGAGACAGACCGCACAAAGAGACTACTTCTGTTTGGATCTCTTCCCAACTCGTCTCTCCCTAACATTTTTGCAAATTTTTGTCTTTTTCAGACACCTGGTAGAACTGCTAGACCGGTGAAGCCATTTTAGCGGCGCGTAGAGAAATTGTCTCGCGTGTTTTGCGTCATTTGATCAGCTCTTCTGATCGGCCTTTATAGAGACCACCGATCAAACTATTTAGAACGAATATCGGCCGATAACAATCGGTGGCTGATCGATCGGAGCACCCTTAAAAATTGTCTTAAATTTAACTCTCTGACACCTGCAGACACCCTGATATCTCATGTCTGATGACGTAGTCAGTACTGTACATAAAGTTTTGTGTGGTATGTGAAAAATTTGTATTCTTGCATCCGGACAGAATATTAATAACTCCTGGATATTTATTTTTCAGGAATTGCTGCTCAGCCATTTACTTGAAAGGCTCCATACTATCAAGTTGGCTTAATCGTGCTCCTCTTGATCTTGATTACTTAGAATTTGTATGTTCTCAAGAGTTGGTTATTCTTAGTGCTGTCTCAAGCCAGATAGAGATTCCCCAGGATATAGTTGATGCACTTACTCAGGTACACCAGATGGCCTGCAGCCGAAATAAAAAGGAAACACAAATTATTGTTGCCCATGAGAGGGAGAGGATTGGTCGTCCAAGGACGATAATTTCTGAGGACTATACGTCACACCTTCTTGCCTTGGGATTACCTGTGACATGTATTGCCCAGCTGTTAGGGGTGTCTAGGTTTACAGTACACAGGCGCATGGCAGAATGGGTATTAATTAACTGTGAGGGAAAACTACAGCAGCTTGACTGATGAGGAACTGGACTCCCTAGTGTCAGTGATCCATACCAGCTGCCCAAATGCAGGGTATAGAATGATGATGGGTCTGCTGAGGGTGCAGGGACATAGAGTGCAGTAGGAGAGGGTTCGGTCCTCGATGCACTGAGTAGACACCGCCAGCATCGTCTCCAGAACGTCACAGCTACGCTGTGTGGTCAGAAGAACATACTCTGTCCCGAGCCCCAAGTCGCTGATGCACATCGATACAAATCACAAACTGATACGGTTAGTAAATTAAAGAGACACAGTGTGTGTGTGTGTGTGTGTGTGTGTGTGTGTGTGTGTGTGTGTAACTAAAAACAACTTTTCTCATTTTTCAACAACCAAGGTACAACATTGTGATTTTTGGAGGCATAGATGGCTTTTCCAGAAAGGTACTGAACATAAGATAAGAAATGATTTTCTATTACATTAATTAATGACATGAAACAGATAAATGTTTGAATACAAGGTTTTTACCCTGGTCTGGAAAAGCATGGAAAATGAATGACAATATCGGGTCATGAAAAGGATTAGGATGTGCACTTAGAGTCGGGAACAATATTGATGTCCATTCCTAAGAGACATATATTTTGTGCACATTTTATATAGTTGTCTGTCCACTGTCATTTGCCATATTGTTGTATTGATATTTAGAATGTCTTTGGCCTAGTTGACAGTCCTATAGCCATACATCATAATATGAATATTGGACACCAACCAAAACAATTCAGAAAATTGAGCATTTAGAATTGGGAAAACGTGTAGGACCCCTGTACATACACTTGGTAATATGTAGAATGGCATGATTTTAAATGAAATCTTAGTGAGACCATGTTAAGTACCCTCCCTTCCCTGTTTTGTGTTCTCACATCTAGATCATGTATCTACGTGTTTCAAACAACAATCTGGCATCAACAACCCTGGCTTTCTTCAATGAAGCAGTACAGAATTTTGGTTTGCCACTGAGGTAAAAACTTGCCATTTGCATGTGATGTCTGTCACTTTTAAAGTTCCAGAAACTATCCAACATAAGGCCTTTATCTGTTCAGATGAGACATAACGTAATTTTATAATATAGAGGGCCTCATGTAACCACTGTGTACTGTCCACTGACTGACTTGTATTTTATCAGGGTCCGGGGCGATCATGGAGTGGAGAATGTTGATGTGGCTCGCCTTATGTTCTCTGTCTGGGGAACAGGGACGAGTAGCTTCATTGCAGGCAAAAGCGTTCACAATCAGAGGTAATTATGAACTCACTTTTAAAATATTGTACATTTTTTTTAAAGGCACAATCTGCGATCTCAACATAAATAAAATATGTAACCCAGGTCACAAAGAGTTAACAGCATGGAAGTGCCTTAGCCAATCAGAACGCAGGTCCACAGCACCGTAGGCAGGCTAGACAGCTTACGCTAGTCAGACGCTGGGTGACACTGTAGGGAGAGGACCTGCTGCTGAACAGTAAAGATGTAACTTAGATAAAACAGTAAAAACACAATATAATGTTGTCAAATCAGAACGGTAACAGCCTGTACTTTGTTGTAGCTTGTAGGTGTATGTGTGTGACAGGCCCTGCTCACTGAAAACTGCCGAGTGACACAGAGGAACTCCGGAATTGGTGAGTCGCGGTAAAATAAATAAATAAATGCTGCGCCACGAGGTGCTAGGCTAGGCTAGCGAGTCCAAGTGAATAGGCCTAGAGCTAACAAAATTAGCAGTAAGTGATGAACAGTGCAATTAGCCGACTGTTGTAGAGCTCAACTAAAGTAAAGCTGTTTGACAACTCAACTGAAAAGAATATAAAAACGTGACATATGGAGTGTTTAATTGCTCAATGTTTTCTCTGGCTGGTAAAGCTACTGAACTGTTTAATACTGAAGCAACATAAGTCATTTTGTCAGGTATTTTATTTCATTGGTATAGTGAATCTGATTTAAAAAGAATAGAAGACATAACAATATTGCGTCAAGTTTACACTGTATAGTTTGTAATTCATGTAACATTGTTTTGCTTTAATTTTAAAAATGTATACAATGTTAAGTTAAAATAGAAATTAAGTTTCACTTTATTCAGGAATTCATTTACTTTAAAGGTTATTTAAAATATGTTGATTGTACAATTTACATTATATGTACATATGTTGTTGAAGTTAAAGGAATTAACAATTCCTGACAAATCAGAAAGGCATTTGAAAGGCAATTGATTAATGAACAATTCTGGCCATGTCAATGACTGCAGGTCAGGTTTTTTGAGTTGATTTGAAGTTGATGGCGAGCCAACCCAGACGAGACCTCTAGATCCCTGGATTGAAGGTCCCTGAATTGAAGAGCCAGAGCCAAGAACTGCCGACCTTACCCCTCTCCTGCCACGGCGGTAGGGTAAACATCATAAACTGCACAAGGCCAGCACCACTCTTACACTCAACCCCCAGCCCCGCTTGCACAACCCCAAATCCCAGACTCTGACTTTCCCCTGTTTTTTTGACTTGACTTGGAAAAGACACTTACCTTCTTCATTCTTCTTCAAACACATTCCCTGTGCCTGCGGAAGGACTGAGTAGTAACCATCACAAGTTTAAGTGAATGGACTGAGTATTTATACTATTGATATGGTGTATTATTGTGCCTTGGTTACAGTGATTTTGTTATTGCTGATACAGTGAATAGTGAACTATTGTAAGGTTGAAGTGAATTGTAAAGTGATAATATTGAACCGGGTATTGTTTTAATATTGTTACCTACCTAATGTTGGATCCAAATATTGAGAATTGAGGTTCGGAATTACCTATATTAGGGTGTACCCAGTCAGACAGAAAAGTAGTTGAAAAGAACTCAGTGGTTCAAAACCAAAGAAAGAGTGACAAAAGAAATAATTTGTTGCTGAGTTGAAACTGAGGTATCTTTGTGGAATTTAACTGTATACTGAACCCATGGTCATTTATTTTATTTTGTTTATTTTCAAACAATACAAGGTACCAGTTCATAGCTCTTTGTCTTGTGTGGTCATTGAATGTTGCAAATAGCCTTTTCTGCCTCCTGTTCGAATCTGGTATCCTCTGATTCTGGTCCAGTATAATTGTAAGCTTTACTAACGAATTATTGATTTACTGCATTACCTCTACTACCAGTAGTATTAGGAGCCGTGTGCTACACAAAGGTAGCTCCATCGCCTAAATTCAAAATTTATGATTTGTTGACATGTTATTATTCCCAAATTGATTGACAAGTCTCTTGATACTAAAACTAAAATAGACCAATATTTTCACTTGTAATCTGTTGAAAGTTTCATAAAACGTGATTTCCATCTATAACTCTAAATCTTTTGTAATGTATGTGAATATAGCCCTTTTCAAATCCAATGGCCAAAAAGTTCCTACATTGTCTTAAAATTCTCTTATTTTTCTTAATTTAATGTTTTTTGATATTTAAAAAGATATAACCACATAAAACAGATTTATAGGAAGTCTCATTCATTTCACCAAGATAGCACGTTGCTCTCACATCAGTATTAGCCCCTCTGCACACATTAAATATCGAATTGATTTTAAGATTCTTTTAATTACTTAGAAGGATCTGCATGATCTGGCTCCTAGTTATATCAGTGAACTACAGATCTATCTAACACCAGAGAGACCTCATAGATCTTCCAATCAAGGGCTTCTTACCACCCAAGAACCAAACTGAAATCCAGAGGTGACTGTGCATTTTCTGCCGTGGCCTCTAAATTCTGGAACAAGCTCCCCATTTCCATAAAATCTGCTGAGTTGAATGTTTAAATAACGTTTTAAAACTCGTCTTTTTACTGCGGCATTTATTGAATGTTGACTGATCTGTGTTTCTACTGTTCCTACTGCTATATAACAGTATTTGTTTGCTCCTGTGTATTTGTGCGTTTTCATGTACATGCATGTGTTTATGCTTGTGCTATGTTTGTGCTTTTCTATTTCTCCTTTAGTGAAGCACTTTGTAACTACAGTTTTGAAAGGTGCTATATAAATAAAGATTTACTGACACACCACATTTGCTTAAAACAGAATTGAGCGATTGTGGCGTGATGTGTTCACAGCAGTCACCAGCCGCTTCTATGATGTCCTACACTAGCTTGAAGAGGAGGGCCATCTCGATTTGTTCAATGGCCTGCACATCTTTTGCTGCCACTATGCCTTTATTCCACTTATTCAAGTCCACCTCAACATATTCAGAGATGGCTGGGATGGCCATCCCCTTTCAACAGAGGGGAACCTCTCTCCCAATCAGCTGTGGTACTTGGGGCAGCAGTATCATTCCCAAGAGTGTGATGAGGCTGGCATGTCTTTGATGCAAACGTTAGTTGGACCTATGACTTTTTATTTGATGTATTTATTTTCTTTTGAATTATTTTATCTTACAGGACCTGCACATTCCACAAATAGACTGGGAAAGCAGTGGTCTTGTACCCAGTCACCACCCCCTCTCCTTCCCCATTGTTGTTGTGTTGCACTGTGCGATTCATTATAGCTGGCACGAAAAAAGTCGAAAGAATTTTACAAAAGGAAACTTGACTGACACCCTGTGGTCAGTTGCTGTAATGGGATGATGTTGAAATTGTGATTGTGCTATATACGTTAATAGTTTAAATATATTGAAATTAAATATTGTTCAGTCCTGATATTCAAGTGACCATATGTCTTTTTACACCAAATATCATTTCACCCATTATAGTATTTATTGTTGTGAAGATTAATCTTCAGCTAGAGCATAGTGGTCATAGACATATTATCCAGCCACTATCAGCTTATATTAAAATCACCAGACTTTCCAGACAGGGTAGATCCCTGTGTGACCTGACAGCAAACTACATTCTATTGATCTAGCTTTAATTTTGATTCTTAAAACATCCAAAGATGGTAAACAAAACAGTCATTCCACAGGAAACCAAATATTGGGTTGAAAATGAAGAATTTAATTCAAAAACAACATACTGACCAGACCCTTCAAATCTGATAAAGAAAATAAGGGTGGAAATTAAAGGACTAACAAACAGGTTTGTGGCATTTCTGGTATACTTCTTGAAGCCTCTATGCGAGGAAAAACAGTGATACTAGAGTTTGTATAGCAATACCAAATGGTATATGTGCTAAAGTTTATAATCTGTAATGAATAAACAAGAACTATTCTACCACTAAGCTAAAGCTTAGTTTACATCACCGAGAAGCGGGGCCACTGCCCCCGCTATTACCCCCTCTCTGGTCCTGGGGACTTAGTCTCTGGCAGCTGAAAACCCAAACACCAGAGAGGCCGAGAAGCGGGGCCACTGCCCCCGCTCTTCCCCCTCTCTGGTACTGGGGACATAGTCTGTGGCAGCTTGAAACCCAAACACCAGAGAGGCCGAGAAGCGGGGCCACTGCACCCGCTCTTCCCCCTCTCTGGTACCGGGGACATAGTCTCTGGCAGTTGTGGAAACCCAAACACCAGAGAGGCCGAGAAGCGGGGCCACTGCCCCCGCTATTCCCCCTCTCTGGTACTGGGGACATACTCTCTGGAAGTTGTGGAAACCCAAAGACCAGAGAGGCCGAGAAGCGGGGCCACTGCCCCCGCTATTCCCCCTCTCTGGTCCTGGGGACATAGTCTCTGGCAGTTGTGGAAACCCAAAGACCAGAGAGGCCGAGAAGCGGGGCCACTGCCCCCGCTATTCCCCCTCTCTGGTCCTGGGGACAAAACCCAAACACCAGAGAGGCCGAGGAGCGGGGCCACTGCCCCCGCTTTTCCCCCTCTCTGGTCCTGGGGACATAACCCAAACACCAGAGCAGAGAGGCCGAGGAGCCCCCTCTCTGGTCCTGGGGACATAGTCTCTGGCAGTTGTGGAAACCCAAACACCAGAGAGGCCGAGGAGCGGGGCCACTGCCCCCGCTATTCCCCATCTCTGGTCCTGGGGACTTAGTCTCTGGCAGTTGAAAACTCAAAGCCCCGCTGCCCTGGGTGCCCACGGACCTTTCGGTGCGTTTCCCCCGGCCAACACGCCACCACTGGCCGCCTTGATACACCCTATCCAAGCCCCGGTTCCAAAAACCAAAAAAAAAATAAAAAAAGCTCCATGACCAACCACCGGGAAATGGGCGAAAATGAGGCAGACGGGGAAGCCCTCCGTCCGGGGAACATCCATCTGACCTCGGCCTCTCCTCCCGGAGCGAGAGCCGTGCTTTGGTCAAACGTGTTCCCCCGAAACCACAGCTCTTTTCCAGCTACATTTTCTAAGAGTAGGTCTGGAGGTACATGTTTTCAAAAACTGGGTTTCTGAAATCGGGCAGAGACCTGTTTGCAAAACCATCCATTACCGTGACACTCGCCCAAACACCAGAGAGGGGAAAACCTGGCAGTGCGCTCTTTCCCCTCTCTGGTCTTGGGGACTTAGGCTGTGAAAGGTGATAATTCGGCCAGGCTCCAGCCTGCCCTCCAGCTCAACTCTACCCCAATTTCGAGTGCCTTTTTTGGCCCCAGACACCGGGAATCGGCCCCCTATCTCCGGCCGGCTCTCCACCTCACTTCTACCCCAATTTTGAGCCCCTGCTTCGGCCCCCATCTCCGGCCGGCCCTCCAGCTCACTTTTACCCCAATTTAGAACCCCTGCTTCGGGCCCACACACCTGGGAGCGGCCCCCTATCTCCGGGCGGCTCTCCACCTCACTTTTACCCCAATTTCGAGCCCCTGCTTCGGCCACACACACCTGGGAGCGGCCCCCTATCTCCGGGCGGCCCTCCACCTCACTTTTACCCCAATTTCGAGCCCCTGCTTCGGCCACACACACCTTTACCCCAATTTAGAGCCCCTGCTTCGGCCCCACACACCGGGGAGCGGCCCTCTATCTCTGGCCGGCCCTCTATCTCCAGCTACTCCATCCCCGTCCTCCCTACCCGCCTGCCTGCCTCCATCATGGGTAAACAACCTCCAGGAGTTACCCACCCTCCAGAAACCTCAGCACCAGCCGAACCTGTAGGCCGACTCTTAAGCACCCCTCCCCGGATACAAGCAGACTACCATCCGCCCAAACTTTCGTGCCCCTGGTACACCAACTTAAACTTTCGTGCCCCTGGTATTCCAACTTAAACTTTGGTGCCCCTGGTACACCAACTTAAACTTTCGTGCCCCTGGTATTCCAACTTAAACTTTCGTGCCCCTGGTACTCCAACTTAAACTTTGTGGACCTGGTACTCCAACACTATTTCACAGCACTGTCATTTTTCTCTGTGCTCCTGGTACTCCGCCTGTTTCCTCCCCACAGCCTAAGTGTAACAGCACTTTGTCAATTTTTAAACAAAATATTTCTTTCTGCTCATGGTACTCCCTGGAGCTCCAGGGAGGTAGGAGAGCACTGTGGCAGCTCTGCCCGAGGCTGTGCGCCCCTTCCTGGGCAGGGCTTTCACCCAGAGCCCCTGGTGGTGGTTGGACTTTAACTTTTTTTTTTTTTTTTCTATCTGCTCCTGGTACTCCGTGGAGAACCAGGACACCGCCCCACGAAAACCCCCGCCGCGCGACGCACGAGGCGCCGCGGACGAGAGCCCCGTGAGGCGGGCCGCATGCTGCGCTTCCGGCGGCGGAGAGAGGAGGGCGACGGGGCGACTGCTCCCCCCACCCGGGCCCACGCCCTAGGCTTCCGTGCTCACCGCGGCGGCCCTCCTACTCGTATGGGTATGGGCCTGACGCTCCAGCGCCAACCATTTTCAGGGCTAGTTGATTCGGCAGGTGAGTTGTTACACACTCCTTAGCGGATTCCGACTTCCATGGCCACCGTCCTGCTGTCTATATCGACCAGCACCTTTTCTGGGGTCTGATGAGCGTCGGCATCGGGCGCCTTAACCCGGCGTTCGGTTCATCCCGCAGCGCCAGTTCTGCTTACCAAAAGTGGCCCACTAGGCGGCTCGCATTCCACGCCCGGCTCCAAGCCAGCGAGCCGGGCTTCTTACCCATTTAAAGTTTGAGAATAGGTTGAGATCGTTTCGGCCCCAAGACCTCTAATCATTCGCTTTACCAGATAAAACTGTGAGACTCTGAGCGCCAGCTATCCTGAGGGAAACTTCGGAGGGAACCAGCTACTAGATGGTTCGATTAGTCTTTCGCCCCTATACCCAGGTCGGACGACCGATTTGCACGTCAGGACTGCTACGGGCCTCCACCAGAGTTTCCTCTGGCTTCGCCCTGCCCAGGCATAGTTCACCATCTTTCGGGACCTATCGCATGCGCTCACGCTCCACCTCCCCGACGGTGCGGGCGAGACGGGCCGGTGGTGCCCCCGACCCCACGGGGCTGGGATCCCACCTCAGCCGGCGCGCGCCGGCCCTCACTTTCATTGCGCCACGGGGTTTGTTGGACCCTCTGACTCGCGCGTGCGTTAGACTCCTTGGTCCGTGTTTCAAGACGGGTCGGGTGGGTTGCCGACCCCTGATGCCTGTTGTACGTGGGCCGATCCCCGCCCGGGCGACGCGGTTGGAGCGCACTGAGGACAGTCCGCCCCGG